>NC_039365.1:104626791-104683674 GCF_003573695.1 Papaver somniferum | reverse complement strand
AATTGGTCCAGATGGGTGTTCCATTTGGCTATTCGGCCCACTTTTCCCGTGCTTTTGAGGACTGCTTCCAATGGTGATTTGCATGGTACCCTGACGAGGTGAGTTAGGAAGTAGGTTCTCAGTTTTTGGGTAGCCCATACCAGTGCGAGGATGAGTTGTTCAATCTTAGTATAATTTCTTTCCGCAGAATTGAGTGTCTTGCTGACGTAATAGATAGGCTGTTCTACCTTTGTATTGGTTTTGACTAATACCGCGCTGACTGCGTCCTCCGTTGCTGCTATGTACAGTGCCAAAACCTCATCAGGGTCTGGCTTCTGCAGGATCGGGATTGAAGCTAGATGTTCTTTGATTTTTTGGAATGCTTCCTCGCATTCGGCGGTCCATTCGAACCTGCTCCCTTTTTTAAGAATATTGAAGAAATGTTTGCATTTGTCCGAAGACCGTGCAATAAATCTGCCCAACGCTGCTATAGACCCATTGAGCTTCTGCACTTCCTTTAGATTCTTTGGGGACGGCATCTCTACTATGGCTTGAATCTTCGCTGGGTCTACCTCGATGCCCCTTTTTGTTACCAGATACCCGAGGAACTTCCCCGAGGTGACACCGAAAGTACATTTCTCCGGATTCACTTTCATGTGATGATGTCTCATTGCTTCAAAGATATTCCTCAGGTCCTGGTGGTGATTTTTACGCAGCTTGCTTTTGACGAGCATGTCGTCCACGTAGACTTCTAGGGTTCCTCCAATCCATGGCTTGAAGATAGCATCGACCATCCTTTGGTATGTTTCCTCTGCGTTTCGAAGTCCGAAAGGCGTTCTGGTATAGCAATAAAGGCCATGTGGGGTATAGAACGCTGTGTGTGGCTGATCTTCTTCCGCCAGGGCTACTTGGTTGTAGCCAGAATGTCCATCCATGAATGATAGTTCTTCGTATCCTTCTACTGCTTCTACTAGATGGTCTATGCTCGGTAGGGGATAGCTGTCCTTTGGACATGCCTTGTTGAGATTAGTAAAGTCGATGCATATTCTAACCCCTCCATTTTTCTTAGGAACAATGACCATGTTGGAGATCCAGGTAGGGTACTTGACTTCCTTGATAAATCATGCGTCTAGTAGCTTCCGAAGTTCTGTTTCTACTGCCTCATGATACTCTGGAGCCACTTTTCGTATTTTCTGCCTGAACGGGGGCGTGCCCGGTTTGATGCGTAGTTCATGTTGGATTACTTTTGGGTCAATCCCCGGCATATCTCCTAACTTCCAGGCGAACACATCCGCATATTCCTTAAGTAATTTGGTTAAGGAATGTTCTCTTCCTTCGTCCATGATGGTCCCGATTTTGATCATATTTGGGTCTTCTTCCGTTCCTATGTTGATTTCCTTTACGGGTTCTACTGGTGTGAACACAGGCTTCGGGTTTCCGAGGACTGGAATGCTCTTTAATTGCTATTTAGCGTGTTTCTGTTCTTCGCTGGTTGTTGAGGTACTTGTTTCCGTGCTTTGGACATTACCATCTTTCGTCAAGCCCTTTCCTGTAGTTTCCTTAAGGAACAGGTCTACGGCCTTCTCTTTCGCGGTTTCTTGATTTTTTTACTCTTCGGATTTTTCGCTGCTCTTCTTGCTCATTGTTGATATGATCCTGAGTGGCTTGGCACTCTCGCATAGTGATCCGATCTCCCTTGATCTCCATTATTCCCTCAGGTGTTGGAAATCTGAGATATTGGTGGTATGTTGCCGCAACTCTTTTGAGCTTGTGTACCCATTTTCGTCCAATAATAGCGTTGTAGGGGGAAGGGGTGTCCACCACACTGAATCGGGTTTCCAGTTTCATGGGCCCTGCGTTAACCTGTAACACGATGTCTCCCAAGGGCTTCGTGGCTGCTCCATTGAATCCGTAGATGGTGTGATAAGAGGTCATTAACTGTTCATCATGGAGCTTCATCCGTTTGAATGCATCGTAGAATAGGACGTTTACAGAGCTCCCCCCGTCTATGAGGATCTTTTTGAGGTTACATCCAGCTACTGGTAGTGTTAGGACCAAGGGATCGTTATGGTCTTCCATATCTTCTTCGATATCCTCGGCATCGAAGATGATAGGAGATTCCATCCATTCTTCGTGTTCGTCCACCGCTATCCCATCGACCTTATACAACTCGCAGCGGTCTTCGAATTGCTTCCGTAACCTTTTTCCAATCTGCACTGTGAGTGAGGGTCCTGTGGCTTCGGAACACGAGATGGTGTTGATTGTTCGGTTTCCTTCCGGAAGTTGGACTGGTTTGGTTCGTTTGGATCTGTCCTCGGTAACATCCTTTCGTATGTAATGTTTGAGCTCTCCCGCATCAATTAATTTTTGGATCATTATTTTAAGGTTCTTGCACTTTTCGGTCTGGTGTCCGTTGAAACAGTGATATTCACAGTAATCTTTAGACTTCTCGGATCTCGGGGGCTGCTTTCCCTTAGACCATGGCCACTCTAAGTTTTCCCTCCCTTTGATCTCTCGTAGGATACGAGCATAGCTAGCGTTGAGTTTCGTGTAAACTTGATCTTCGAATTTTCGGTCGCCTGTTCTTCATTCATCCCTCCGTTCCTTACTATCTTCGTGAGGTCTCTCCCCTGAGCAACTCCTTTTGGCCCCATTGGTTTGTTCCGCTGAATTGGTGCGGTGAGACCTCTGCGGATATGCCCTCGGGTTTTCCCGTTGAATTTCTTCAAGTCGAGCGTGCTTTTCGGTAATTATTCGAAGATCTCCCTCTGTCTTGGGCACGCTCCCATGAATTTCAACAAATAGGGGACTCATTCGGTCTAAGCCCCATTTGTAGCAGTTGATGCTTACCACTGGGTCCACGCTCCCTATGGCTTGGCAGATCTTGTACCATCTGTTAGTGTACTCCCTCGTGGTTTCCTTGTAGCCAATTTCTAGTGAAAAGAGCTTATCCATCCCGGTGTTTACAGTCTTGTTGTACATGTATGTTCTTAAGAATTTCTCTGCGAGTTGGTCGTATGAGTGGATGGAGTTTGGTGGAAGATTATCAAACCATGATAACGCCGATCCCTTCAGGATTGACGGGAAGTATCTGCAGAGTACGGCGTCGTTTTGACCCCATCTAGCTAAGACACGGTTGTAGTACCGAATATGTGCAGCAGGGTCGCTGGATCCATCATAGCATTCGAACGTTGGGACAGGGAATTTCAGTGGAATAGGGGTGTTGGCCAAGCGATGAGTTAAGGGCGTGGAGTTAGCTTCTCTCATGACCTCTTCTAACCTTCCCCCGCCTTGTTTATTTTTTAATTGCCTGATCTCGGCCATCATCTCATCTCGTAGTTCCTCCATTGCGCGTTGGTGCTCTAAATTCTTCGGCTCATTACCGTCTGACTCTCCATCGTCATAGTCCGGGTCGGATACGCTACGTCTCCTTGTTGCGTCTTCATTAGCCGCTATGACGACTCTACAGTCTCGGTTTGGCTCTGGTGCTTTGGAGCTTGCTTCCTCAAGTTGTTGGCTGGTCTTCGTGCTTAGAGCAATCCGCTCCTTTAAATCTTGATTTTCTCTGGCCAACAGAGCTACAGCTTCTGCGTAAACCTGCTGGTTCTTCCTCAGTTCCTCAAGCTCAGCCATTAGTCGGTGTGATTGGTTGGACCCCTGATTGGGGGTCCCAGCGCGTGCTGCTACAGCCATGGTGCCGCCCTCCTCCATGGTCTGTACTAAAGGTGGCAGGGGTTCAGCCTCGGTTGCTGGTATTTCCAAATTGGGGTGAGCGCCCCTCTGCGGTGCTAGAGCCGCCGGTATGGTTTGATTCTGATCATTTGTTAGTGGCATTCCAAAAGTTAGAAGGTGCGCGGGTTGGAATGTTCTGGATTCATCCACCCTTTCTCTTGGTTGATTAAGTTGACTCATGGTGAAGGTATTGCTAGCCTCCGCAACCTTCGGGTCCTCCGCAACCTTCGGGACTACCGCAGCCTCCCCGTACTTTGTCGTTGCTGCCCTGAGAGCCGCCGCTGCAACTGAATTAGCGTTCATGGGTGAAGTGATTTCCGCAGTATCTTGCCTTCGATTGGTCATTTTAGCTTTATCTCCTCTCTGCTTGCTTCGGGTGATGACCGGGGTTGTCCTGGGTGTTTCTTTTGACAAAGCTTTGGATTTTCCTGCTTCCTGCGTCTTTTCCATCACGTGCCCTTTTGTTGATAATGAAATCTCGCCGAAACTTGCCTTCTTTACTCACAATACGTTCTTTCTGCATAAGTTATTTCAAACAACAAAAACGGGAATATCCGCGTGAAGCGGGTTAGTTGGCGAAATACAGTCTTCCAAGAGAGAATTAATACACGCAAGTTATAATCTACGGGTTAAAGTTTTATTAAAGGAGATCCTTAGTATAAAAACTACGAAAATTGTAAATCCGACGGATTAGAACAATAACCCTTATCGAAGATAAAAGGTGGGTTTTTGAACATAATACAGTTAACGAATGATCTATACGGTCCGAGCTGATAAATCAGAGCAATCATATGCCAATTTAAAATGAAATCACAGGACAAGATAAATCTTTTACCGGGACGAAGTCCCTGTTTCTAGCGCCAAATTGTGAGCACACAAACCTGCGTGAGGGTCCGAACGCTCACAATCAATCATTATCATCTAAAGAGATTGTGATGATGATATCCTGGTGTTGATTCATTGGCTCAAAACCTTCGGATTTATCATGGCCTCATCTAACAACTCCATGCGAGGCGTTTGCGCATGGGATATAAGTATTAAGAAAAACAAAACATATAAATAAACATCCATGGAGCTAAATAAATGTAAAGTGCTGAAATATAAATAAGACCCAGGTTTACGTGGTTCAGCACTAAGGCCTACATCCACGGGATTTGTTGTTTTACTATGTTCTTCCCGGTTACATGAATAGTCGAATGACTTTTGGGTTTACATGTTTCTGTCTTCTTAGTGATTAACTTACCCTTGCAATCTCTCTCTCTCTCTCTCTCTCTCTCTCTCTCTCTCTCTCTCTCTCTCTCTCTCTCTCTCCTTCTCTCCCTGATTTTTCCGCCCCCTTCCTCTTGGTGGAGATTGGGTATTTATAAGGTTAGAATGTGGGACCCATCTCTGAAGACCGTTGGAACCTTATCTTCTTGTGTCCTTGCGTCCATCACGCGGAGGTCTGTGTTTGCCCCTTGATCCCGCAGAAGCATCCTCGCTCGTTCCACAGGTTGGTCGACACGTACACTGCTCAGAGTGTTTAATGCGGGTAGTTGAGGGGTCTGCTCGTGTCAGACAAGTGTCTTCTGCCCCTGTCAGTCCGTGTCAGCTAACTTTCTCTCCACCGTTGATTTTAGCTTCTCTTTTGGGGATGAGATAAAGTAACTCCTCGGGGTTTATTTGGTGTTTCGTGACGCATCATGTTTTGATGTTTTGGCCTGCATGCTTTCCACGTATCTTTTTATATACACGTGTCTGATAGTGAGATATATGTGTACACAGAAAGCTGTTGCCAAATTCCTCATTGCGGCAAGCATGCTGTTGCAATAGAGGTTCTCCTGCACCGAAATGAAAGCAGGGAAAAAACAGGGTCCACATGCTTGCAAACAAAAATGAGGATGAATTAAGTTATAAGTAGTATGCACAGCCACAGTTCCTTCTTCCTTGGAAGAAAAGTGGGTTGTGCGAAAAATGAGCAGTACTAGAACGAGGTTGAAAGCAGCTACAACTCGTAAGCATAACCAGTGAGAAGGTCGCACTGATCAAGGGATTAACCAAAGGCAGTATTTGGTGCTTTTTTTATAATGCTATATATATAACTATAACTAACAAACACAAAACTTAAATCTACATTAATCACCGTGAGATTCCCGCACATACGGACTTAATGCAGTTGTAGGATGGACGAATACTGCTGGAGAACTGGTAGAAGCACCTATGCGGGTATTGATGCAGTTTATATCCATCACCGCGGTGTTCATAAAAGGATGACCCATCACAGAATACATATTGTTCAATTGCCACGTACTAGTAGCCGTGGGGTAGTCCATAATTACGCGTGGCACGCTGCTTCTCATCAACATCATCGTTTGAACTTGAGCTTGTAATCCCTTTACATACTGAATTACTTCAGTAAGCATTAATGCTTTGGATGCATTAACCGTCTGCATATATATGAAGATCAAACTTATTGTTAAAATATGTACAAGTATAAATATATGCTTTGTAACCAAAAAAAAAAAGATCTCTTCCGAGCCGAAAGAAGGCTGATAGCATATCCTTGCTCGAACAAATCCAAAAATATCCCTAACAAATTTAATAAAGTTACAGATACCTAATAAATGCTTGGCCGGTAACCAGTGTGGTGCCGTACTAAACGATTCTACTAGTATAAAAGAGGGGTGCTTTGGTCCTCATTTTGCTATATCAGCAATGGTCTCGTAACTCGTTGAACAGCCAGATTTTGCTTATAATAGGCAGGTTTGAAGTTTTATTTGTAGCAAGTGATTTTTTAGTTCAATCAAAATTTTAGGACGCGCATAATAAACAACTGCAAGAAAGAACTTAGAACTCTATCGCAGTGACTGCTACTGATACAAATACTTGCACATAGTCCATATCGTATTAGTGATACTGAATATAATACCACTCTTAAGAAAATTAAAGTAATCATATTTTTGTTGCAATTAACCAATTTGCATCATAGATATCCGAGGTGGTGGTTTGATTGCCTATTAAATCAGTACAGGGTAAACTATCAACGCAGATGACACAACCAGATAATAACACTCCAGAACACCTGGTTTATTCTAGGCTAGGACGGGCCGTTTCAATTTTCTTCTAGAAGCAAAGACCTTGTTACTTGCAATTGGCACATTATTTTGGAGACAACTCGTTCACACATATTGAGTTGAAGAACGGAGCCAATTGTGGTGTCCAGATCTAATCGGGGAAGCACCCAAGCGGGCACAGGATGTGAACACGATCCGGTGTGGGCACGGAGCCGTGGTAATTTTTCAAAAAATTAGGACACCAGCAAGTTATTTACTCAATCAATGATATTTCTTACTGAAACATGATAAACACTAAATATGACTTGTGGAAAATACTAATAAATTGCAGATAATCAAAAATTCCTGAAGGAAAAAGTATATTTGGCATCAATTTTACACATTGATATTAAAATTTTATATGTCATATGTATGTGATGTTACTGACGTGTTGGATGGGAAAATGCGTGAGTAGGTGCGTATTGGATATGGACACTGCTCCAACATAGATGTAGTCCACAAAATTTTCATTCATTCCTTGGTACCAATTTGGGCTACCGAATAAAAAATGGTCGTCCAAATAGTCATACTTATGGAAATTCATTGCAATTTTCAGTGTCTATTAACTACTTATGGCATGCTTCAAAAAAAAAATGCATACCTTTCTATGGCATGGGACCAAGTCATGTAAAGTATTCATCTTTTGGTTGATCATCTCTCTTCTAGTCTACAAGAATGAGAATTTATCACTGAGTCATGAAATTCTTAATTAAGATACAAACAACTGAACAAGAATTAGTCCTATATGCAATATGTGCAAAATATCTTATCCTGCTGAAAGTATTGATATAAGCTCCCATTAAAACACAAAAAATATGCAGCTATAAAACAAAAAATAATTAAATCAAACTAGGCACAGTTACAAAACGGTAAGTAGATAAATCAAACTAGGCACAGTTATAATAGTGATAAAAATAACACTCAACTTGTATGTGTCCTGTGCTTGTATGCCAACATGGCGCATTTTCATCTCTTCATGATCCTAATGGTTCACATTCATTTTTGGGTTTTTTTCTTCTCAAGAATAATCGGTTAATCGCGTAGGGATGTTGACGTGCATGTATTTTCTATCAAGGTTCCTAAAGTTAATGAAATAGGTCGTAACTTATGATTTACAAATACTAATAGTTTCCAGTGACGAATAAAAAAATGTCATAAGATGTTGATTTTAGATGAGAATCATGTCGGCCAGGCGCTGCATATGTTCCGAATAACATGCTAACACTAAAAAGAGCTCATCGTCCGGCTATTAAATAACACTCCGACTATAAAAGTACCTACCTGCTCTGATTTATTATGCTTACGACTTGCAGCTGCTTTCATCCCCTTTCCCTTCCTAGAACTAGACAATTTTCTCGAGGTAGAACCCCTCTTTTGTCCTAAGTATCTGTGCATACTATCTGATCTTGTTTGACAACCTGAGGGCCAGATATTTATCTGGTCGACCCCCATTTCACTTTTTTCATTTGCCACATTACAGGCATGTTCACTGTCACCGGTGAATAATCTCTTCTCGTCCGTGTATCCTAGTGGAGGTACTGCTACATCATCTTTTTCTGGGACAATCATTTGATCAGCATCTCCTTGATCAACATCTCCTTCTGGCACGATCACTTCAGGATACCATTGTGGGAGCACTTGAACATTTTCTCTGTCGACCATTTGACCGTCTTCCTTTACGACAACCACTTGACTGTATTCTTGTGGAAGTACTTGATCATCTTCTTCTTGGATCATCATTACTTGATGTTGGTGAAAGTACTAATAATGTAATTGTAACTGAGAAGAAGATACCTAGTTCAAAATAATGTTGCTGATGTTGCTGCACAGAAAATGTAGAGGTACGTAAACTACGCTGTCCTAAAGGCAATATCGCCTGCCACTCCTCTGAGATGCTACAGCAGTTGGCGAGTCACCTCCAGGATACAATTACAGTTAGTACCCCTCAATGTAGCATACAAAGAGGGTACCCTTAGAGCTTGGCAGAACTTAAAACAGTAGAAGAGATGTTTACAGAAAAACAGAAGGAGAGTAGAAGAGATGTTTCTCTGTGGTGTGTAAAATGAGCTCAAGACTCCTCCCTTATATAGTGTTTAAGACGTTACAAACGAGAGGAAAAATGCATGCAACCAAACCATGCGTATGACAGAAATACTGGTAATGTTGGGTTAAAAACAGTGTTGCTTTTGTCAGGGTTAGAGCAGTGTGTTGTCAAGAAGCCAAGCCAAACATGTGCGGACAAGGAAAGCCAAGCCAAACATGTACGGATAAGGAAAGCCAGGACAAACATGTGCAGACAAGGAAAGCAAGACAAACACGTACAGACAAGAAAGCCAAGACAAACATGTGCGGACAAAGAAGAAGATTCTTCTACATGTGTGTAAAACACGTACCAAAAGTTTCAGCAAAAAGATAGGATCTAATGAACCCACACCCACGGACGACGACGGCGTGCTTCTGTGCGAAGCATCGCCCGTACGGGAAAGGCAACCTTGCCCTAGTCTAAGCCTTCCCTCCAAGCACAAAAGTCTACTGACCTAAGGGCCATGCCCTTATAGCCAATTCTATGGTATTTATGTCTAAAACTCTTTAGATTTTAGTCAATGTGGGACTATTGTTTTATCTATTCAAAAGAAAAAACAATTAATGGGCAATAGATCTAGGGATCAAAACATAGTCCATGGAAAAATTGGTAATTTTAAAGCGTTTTTTCTAACACTTGAGACCCTTCCTCCTTGTTAATATTTGTTAACCATGTGTCATTATCAAGAATCATTTCCACATCTGTTTTTAACGGGTCAGCAGAACTACTGAAGCAAGGAACCAATGCATCCATCGAGCTGGTAATGGAGTTTCTGTTGTCGGCTGTCGGTACCACACAAGATGAGTATTCACATCCATCAATATCATTATCATCATACTTCTGCTTATTCTGTGGGACCTTCCGAGTATTAAAAGAGCATGCGTTAGTAGCAGTGGCTTGGTTAACGATGGACTGAAGCATGCCATCATCCCTAGCTCCGTCTATCATATACGGGCAGCCATCCTCACCTAACATGCGCGGAGGATGATACATATGAAAATCATCATTATCTAAAGCTTTCTTCCAAGTATCAGCTTCAATAACGCCTTCGTGATCGTAATCCAGAGTATCTTCGAAAATGGAGTAATAACCGTTTATGTTATTAACAGTCTGAGACTTGATGCTTCCTAGCATCTTTCTTGCTCTCTCTGGTCTTTTTCTAGATCTTTCTTTTTTAGCAGACTCTTTACTTCTTTGTGAAGTCTCGCGATATTAATTTGTGATGACATATATGCATGCAGGGCTTGTACGTGTACCCAACTAGCGAATCCTGGTAAGCGTGTACTAGGTAGTGACACGAAAGTACATATGTGGGTGTGTGAAAAGGATGCATCCAGAGATAGACGACAAAGAGAGTAACGGTGAACATCTAATTAGCTAGAACTACTTCCTACCTATGTAATCCAAATTTTGCGATTACCATGAATACGCAAAAAACGACAACTAGTTCCTTTATAACAGTCGGAGCATGCATTTGGGTATGAATGTATTTGACCCCGTTGGAAAAGACAAATTAGACAATTAAGTGAGTATAGCAACAGTGTCAGCATTGGATGAAGATGTACATAATTAAAGCATCTCCAATGGAACCTAGGGGCCTTTCCTATGGGTAACGTCCTCGCAGAACATCCTTAACACCAAGATTCGAATGTAAAAGATATCTTTTTCGACTTCTAGAGTAAACTTTATAGTCCACGTGTATTTTTATTATTGGTTATATAATTTTATTTTATTTTTAAGTTAACTGTTTCACTAATCAAAGATATATTTTCCAAGGGGAACATTCTAGATATTTTTCTTATTAGTTACATAATTTTATTTTATTATTAAGTTAACTGTTTCACCAATGAAATTGATGAGTCACATTTCTCACATCCTCGAAGAGATCCTCTAAAACCAGCGGATCCTGTAAAGGATGTTATAATAACCACCTCCCACGTCATCTTTACATTGTCTTTAGAGGTTTCTGTTGGACATTGTACTGTACTCAGTACAATTTGGTGATCAAGAGATAATGGAAATGAATCTGAGTTCCTAATGAACACAACCTCTGCTACTAAACTTGCTATATTTCTCATTAATGAGGATAAGATGGAGGTTCTTACACATTTATGAGAAGATAATGACCTAACAACGACGATCAGATAGTGTACACCTGTCACTATCTGATCGGCTAACAACTGACCAATAACTAAACAGTTATAAGAGCACCCAGTCTCTTTATACAGGCAGACACATAACTTAATACACCCAATTAGACTATGACATTGCCTACTTCTGGAAATTATCCTTGTCCTCAAGGACAAAGTTGCGATAGTGAGACTTGATGTTAGCCATGTCTTCCCAAGTAGCATCTTCTGGAGGTGAATTAGTCCATTGGATGAGCACCTGTTTCACTGGCCTCTTGCCAACAATAAGGGTCATGTATTGTAGAACTTTAGCAGTACCATGATTACTTCACCTGCATGATCAACAATAGGCAAGGTATGAGAGGGGATGTGCTTCTTACCAATGTGTTGCTTCATTTGTGACACATGAAAGATAGGGTGACTCCTAGCCTGATCTGGAAGCTGTAATTTGTATGCCACTGGTCCAATTTTTTGTAAAATAGGAAAAGGTCCATAGAACTTTGCAGACAACTTGAAATTCTTTCTCAGTGAAACAGAAGCCTGTCTGTAAGGTTGGAGTTTCAGATATACTAAGTCACCCACTGCAAAGTGTCTGTATTTCCTTGTCTTATCAACAAAGAATTTCATCCTTTCTTGAGCTTTGTGCAGAGATTCCTTAAGAATGTCAATCATTGCTTCTCTATCTTTTAGATATGTCTCCACAGCAGCTACAGAAGTTGTGATAGCAGATGGGAAGGCCATGTGTGGAGGAAGATAGCCATATAAAGCTTGAAAGGGAGATATTTTTAAACTAGTATGATAACTAGTGTTGTACCACCACTCAGCAAGAGATAACCATTCACACCACTTACTAGGTTTATGGCCAGTTATGCACCTTAATTAAGTCTCCAAACAAGAATTAACTCTCTCTGATTGGCCATCAGTCTGAGGATGGTAAGCAGTGATGAGATTCAAGCTAGTACCCAAATCCTTAAATAGGTCTTGCCAGAAATGAATAGTAAATACTTTATCTCTATCAGACACAATTGAAGAAGGTAGGCCATGTAGTTTGAATACCTGATCTAAGAATGCCTTTGCCACAGAAGCAGCTGTATAAGGGTGTTGCAGAGCAATGAAATGGCTATACTTTGTGAGTATGTCAACAACCACCGGTATAACACTCTCCCTGTCACTCATAGGTAATCCTTCAATGAAATCCATGGCGAAGTGATTCCATGCATGCTTAGGTACTGGAAGGGGTTGCAGTAAACTAGATGGGAAACATCATTCACCCTTATTTCTTTGGCAGATGTCACATTCAGCTACAAACAATAGTATCTCCTTCTTCATGTTAGGCCAAAAGAAATGAGACTTGGACCTAACATAAGTGGCCTGTATGCCAGAATAGCCTCCAACAACAGAGGTGTGTACAGTATTTAATATTGTGGCTCTGACCCCATTGCTAGCTCCCACATATACCCTGGATTTGTATCTCAGTATCTCAGCTTTGTAAGAATAATGTGGAACAGAGTTAGCAACTGTTGAGTAATCAACTGTTGCACCTTGTCATCACCAACATAGCTTTGAAGAATGTCTTGCATCCAATTTGGTTGAGACATAGACAATGAAGATCAATTTGTAGATGCAACTGGTCTTCTAGATAAGGCATCAACAACTACATTTTCTTTACCCTTTTTGTATTTAATCTCATAGTCAAAACCCAACAATTTCATTAACCACTTTTGCTGTAGAACTGTGGTGATTCTTTGTTCTAAGAAGTATTTGAGGTTGTTATGATCAGTTTGTATAATGAATTTGCCCCCTTGTAAATAATGTCCCCATTTGTGAACAACCTTAACTATAGCTAAGAATTCTTTTTCATATGTGGATAAGGCTCTAAATCTAGACCCTAAGGGTGAGCTGAAAAAAGAAATTGGTTTACCTTCTTGAGTTAAGACAACACCAAGACAAGTATCACTTGCATCACTTTATACAGTGAATTGCTTGGAAAAATATGGCAATGCAAGAACTAGAGTTGTGGACATATCTAGCTTGAGTTTCTCAAATGCAGAAGTGAAAGCTGCATTCCAATTGAAAGAATTCTTTCTTAAAAGATCAGTTAGAGGATTGCAGATTGCACCATAGTTCTTCAGAAATTTCCTATAATACATGTTAAACCCAGAATCCTCTCAATTCCTTTATTGAAGTTGAAAGTGGCCAGCTTTGCATGGCTGCAATCTTGTTGGGATCAGCACAAACTCCTTCAGGAGTGATAATGTGGCCTAAGTATTCCAACTGTGACTGGCCAAAACAACATTTGGAAAGCTTAGCATATAGTTAATGCTGTCTGAGTAAGGAAAATACTAATCTCAAATGCTCAATGTGCTCAGACATGGAAGAACTGTAAACCAAAATATCATCAAAAAAGACCAGAACAAACTTCCTTAAGTAAGGTGCAAAGACTTCATTCATAAGGTCTTGAAATGTTGTAGGTGCATTGGTAAGGTAAAATGGCATGACTTTGAACTCATAATGCTCATGATGAGTCATAAATGCATTCTTGTAGATATCCAGAGGGTTCAATAAAATTTGATGAAATCCTGCTCTTAAATCCAACTTAGAAAGGACCATGAACCCTTGTAGCTCATCCAACAACTCATCCACAATTGGAATAGGAAACTTGTCCTTAATAGTGATGTTGTTGAGTCTTCTGTAATCAACACAAAATCTCCATGTATTATATTTCTTTTTTACAAGAAGAATTGGAGAAGCAAATGGGATGTGGCTGTGTTGGATGATCCCAGAAGATAACATTTCTTTCACCAGTTGCTCCACAACTCCTTTTTGAATGTATGGACACCTATATGGCCTTTCGTTTGGAGGTTGGGAATCTGGTTTTAATGGGATTGAGTGGTCCAAGGTTCTTTGAGGAGGTAATGAAGTTATCTCAGCAAAAATATCAGTATATTCAGATATAAGAGGCAATAAAGGTGTAGGGACTGGATGGGGTATAGGAGTAGTTGTAACTGAAAATAGATGACCAATGGTGACATAAGTTGTTTTCTCTATAAACTTCTTAACAGCTGAACCACTCATCATAATTAGTGAAGGTGAAGTTTTTGTGCCTTTTAATATAATATGCTGACCATTATGAAGAAAAGAAACACTGAGTTTAGAAAAATTAAACACAACATCACCTAGCTTCTTAAGCCAATCAGCACCTAGCACCATGTCACAGTATCCAAGTGGAAGTAACCTCAAATCCTCAGTGAATTGATAACCCTGCATACTCCAAGGAAGTTTAGAACAAATACCAGTACTTACTGTTTTCTCCCCATTAGCAACTGTAACTAACACATGAGCAGTTTGCTCTAATTTTCATTTGAGCTTAGCAGCTAGAGAACAATCTAAGAACCTAGTTGTGCTACCAATATCAATAAGAATGGAAATAGATTGTCTTCTAAGAAGACCAGGAATTATTATAGTATCACATATGGCAGTACCAGTGAGAGCATGAAGAGAAATCTCCATGTCAGATTCAAGTGGTGATTCCACAGCTTCTTCAAAAACCTCTTCCTCAGCCTTCGTGTCCTGTGTATCAGAACTTTCAATTTGCACCATAAACAATTGTTGTCTACCCTTGCACTTATGGCCCATTGAATAAACTTCATCACAATTATAACAAAGACCTTTATCTCTGCGAATGCGCATCAGCTCTTGTGTTAGTTTCTTATAATTGGATTGGATGATGTAGGTTTAAAAGTGGTGGGTGAATAAGCCTTTGGTGTTGTAGGAGATGACTTTGAAGTAGTGCATGATGTTGAAAGTAGTTTAGGAGGAAAGGTGGTGGTAGAGAAATCTCTATAGTTAGTAAAAGAGCTAGAGTTGGTTCTAATGGTTTTAGCAGAGGTAGAATGACATTTATGTTCCTCCATTCTAGCTAAAGAAAAATCTTGTGCAAGTGATTTTGGATAAAACATAGCTACAGAATTGCGCAACTCCTCCTTCAACCCACTAATGAAGCACATGACAAAATAATGCTCACTTAAAGATGGATTGTTAGCAAGCATCAAAGCTTTAAGAGCTTCAAATTCCTCAAAATACTCTTCTACAGAGTTAAGTTGTACAATAAAATTTTCTTCAACAGGGTTTTCAAATCGAACACAGATACCATGAGCAAATTCAAACCAGTTTATCCGATTTCTACCAACCTGAAAATTGAGAAACCATTTATCAGCCTTGCCATCAAGATAGATAGATGCTATATCCACTCTGCGAGTCTCATCGATGTTATGAAGATAAAAATAACATTCATATTTCTGGATCCAACCACGAGGATTATCACCATTAAAACGGGGAAAATCAAGCTTGGGTACTCGATTTAAGTGATGTTGAATACCTCTTTGAAGAATAGAACCAAAGATTGGAGGATTTTCTAGTTGAGCACCATGATGTTGTCCACCAGAATCATCATGCTGAGAATATCTCGATGTAAAAGGTAATATGGCTAGTATTTCATCAAACTGTTTGTTTATCTACACCTGGTTCGAATCAGTTTGTTGTTGCTGCAGAAGAAGCTTGTCTTCAATGGAAGTAAAGCGATCATCAGAGCTCAGCTGATTTCGGTGAACCGGTTCTAACACATCCTTTGGATCGGAAGTACCCATTGGAAAAAAAATTGAAGTGGCTCTGATGCAAAATGTACTGTACTCAGTACAATTTGGTGATCAAGAGATGATGAAAATGAATCTGAGTTCCTAATGAACACATCCTCTGCTACTAAACTTGCTATATTTCTCATTAATGAAGATAAGATTGAGGTTCTTACACATTTATGAGAAGAGAAAGACCTAACAACAACGATCAGATAGTGTACACCTGTCATTATCTGATCGGCTAACAACTGACCAATAACTAACAGTTATAAGAGCACCCACTCTCTTAATACAGGCATACACATAACTTAATACATCCAATAAGACTATGACAAACATGTTTTTCTCTTACAATGTAGTAAAATCTTATGTGGCCTACAATTTAGGAATTTTAAAACGTCCTGTTGAAGATGCTCTTAAAACCTGTTAAGTTACATCACTTATTTTATCAAAAAAAAAAGTTACATCACTTGTTTGTTTTTTTTCTTTCTTTTATAATAGCGAAAAATAAATTCACAAGAAAAAAGAAAGAAAGAAGAGCACGCCATGTTAACTCTAGTTCGCAATTCGGCATGTAGCAAAAAAATCGGACCGATAAAAATATGCACATTAATCGGCAAAGAAAAGTACGATCCCGGTCAACTATGCAATCAAATATGCACAATGTGGCAAAAAAATCTGAAACTAGCTAATTCGTTTTTAATGCATTTCCTATATCTAAATAAGACACAAATGACTTGGCATATTAATAGTTAGAAAAACATTTTATAGTGCTAGAATAACCTGGTTAGTTTGGGGCCTAGGTGAATTATTTGGTGCCTATCATTACGTGATAAAATAAGACATTTTGAAGTAAAATGAAAAACCCCTTATCCAAATGTTTTCGTTAGTGTACAATTTACCCCTGATTAATTAGTGTTATTTTGGTGATTAATAGATGTTTAACCAAGTTAACCTCGAAATTAACTAACATTAATTTATCATCAAAACATGAGAAAATTTGATTAGCTTGACAAAAATCAATTCAACATCGGAGGATGTTCGTGCACTCGCGGACCGATTCTAAGCTGATGTTTTAATTCAAGAAGAACACCAAGAATCGATGTATATTACTTACTAAATATCCCGATTTTAAGAATTGGTGAGCAGGATACACGCACATAGACCGATTCCAAACACTGCGCTAAAAGAATTGGTTTATACGAGTGCTCATGTAATCCGATTCCAGGTTAAAAAGTACACAAACAAGTTGGACATTTTCTCCACTAAGAATCGGTTGACTAGGTCACGGAAATCGACCGATTGTCATAGAAAGTCGACCGATTATGGTTAAACACTGTTAGAGCACTGCTCGGTCGAACTCGCATGCGTTTCTATCTCAAACATGTTTGTCAATGTTAGTGATCAAAATTAAAAGTCTTGATTTCTAGTCTACTTATAGATGTCTCGGACTAGGACATAGATTGTGTAGTTGAGCCTTAGACTTCACGGCGTTCATCATTTGAAGACGAAAAACTACTAAGGAGAGCTTGTGGAACTTCATCAACAAAAGGTATGTGGAGACTGAAACTCATCTATCACTTGGAAAGTCTATTTCTACTCTATCTCCTATATTGAGACATAAGTCGTGCTACGATATAGTTTTCTATTATACATATTTGAGATTTCGAGCTGAGTTTTCCAATACATAATTTTATTCTTGTGTTTTTAAGAAGGATAACTAGGGTTTGGAATAGCCATTATTGTGAGTACACATAGCTATGTCCAAACGTTTTTCATCTTCAATGTTTTTAGATTTATTTTTTTAAATTCTAAGTTATTTGGAAGATGAGTTTTGAAGTATTAATCTTTATGGTTTCATATATTGCAAATTGTTATGGGATATGTTGTTTACGTCCGTGAACCTTTACTGTCCCATACTTGTTCAAAAGTTATCTCTATTATATCGGTATGAAAGTGTTGATAAAAGATAGAATGAACTTTTGATTAAAAAAGTTAAGCCCTTTATGTCAATTATGTAAATACTGATGGAAGAAAGGATGAACTTTTGTTTACAAATATTAGGTCTATTATATGTCATCGTGCAAATAGTGATGAAAAATAGAATGAATCTTTGTTTATTCCGCAGTATTGGTCTTTACCTGATCCAAATTTTTGTGCATATATTGTGTTGCTCCATAAGTTCTCTTATATTGAGCATGGCCAATTGAATTGATCATTTGTGGCTAATTCAATTGTGATTTTTGGATAAAAATTCATGTTCTCATGTGATTTAATTATATCCAAAGAAATCCTTCTCTTCTCGTAAAAGTAAGGTTGCTCTTGTTGTTTTTTCGGGAATGACATTTTATGGGAGAGAGTTCTTTTTGAACTTGTTCTTAATTTCCAAACCTTTGTGGGGAGTGCGGCTGTGGAATATTGTAGGAGTTATCTTATATCTTTATAAACTCCTTGATGAATGTATTTAGCTTCGGCTATATGATTGCATCTAAATAAGTTGGTATGTTATTCTCTTTTGGTCACGAAGTATCTCTATGAAAATTTCATGAGGATCCCACTAGTTTCGTACCTTTTCCAATTTATATTGACAAAAGGGGGAGAACTAATGTGTAGTTTCATACTACAAATACATATGGCTTACGGATCATTATGTAAGGGGGAGTGGTTTTCATGCCGAGATGAAGTATTAACTAAGAGAGAGTGATACATATCAACATAGTATTGTTGTCAAAGTTGTGATACAATTGAACTTTGATGATGTGTAATGATACTACGATACTGACAGCAACTGCTTTCTCATTGTTATCGCTACGGATCTTCAACAACTATGATGCTGAGTTGAACACGTTTAGAATCATGGAGTACTTGGAAGTGACGAAGATTTCGAGTCGTGTTGAGATGCCAAGGAGATCAAGCATTTGGATGAGAAGCTACAAAGTTTTATTTATTTTGTAATCCATATGTATTCATAGTTTTGTCACTAAAATTGACAAAGGGGGAGATTGTTAGAGAACTGCTCGGTCAAACTCGCATGCGTTTCTATGTCAAACATGCTTATCAATTTTAGTGATCAAAACTATAAGTCTTAATTTCTAGTCTACTTATAGATGTCTTGGACTAGGACATAGATTGTGTAGTTGAGCCTTAGAATTCATGGCGTTCATCATTTGAAGACGAAGAACTACTAAGGAGAGCTTGTGGAACTTCACCAACAAAAGGTATGTGGAGACTGAAACTCATCTAAAGTTGTAAAGTCTATTTCTACTCTATCTCCTATATTGAGACATAAATCGTGTTACGATATAGTTTTCTATTATACATATTTGAGATTTCGAGCTGAGTTTTCTTATAGATAATTTTATTCTTGTGTTTTTAAGAAGGATAACTAGGGTTTGGAATAGCCATTATTGTGAGTACACATAGCTATGTCCAAACGTTTTTCATCTTCAATGTTTTTAGATTTATTTTTTTAAATTCTAAGTTATTTGGAAGATGAGTTTTGCAGTATTAATCTTTATGGTTTCATATATTGCAAATTGTTATGGGATATGTTGTTTACGTCCGTGAACCTTTACTGTCCCATACTTGTTCAAAATTTATCTCTATTATGTCGGTATGAAAGTGTTGATAAAAGATAGAATGAACTTTTGATTAAAAAAGTTAAGCCCTTTATGTCAATTATGTAAATATTGATGGAAGAAAGGATGAACTTTTTTTTACAAAGATTAGGTCTATTATATGTCATTGTGCAAATAGTGATGAAAAATAGAATGAATCTTTGTTTATTCCGCAGTATTGGTCTTTACCTGATCCAAATTTTTGTGCATATACTGTGTTGCTCCATAAGTTCTCTTATCTTGAGCATGGACAATTGAATTGATCATTTGTGGCTAATTCAATTGTGATTTTTGGATACAAATTCATGTTCTCATGTGATTTAATTATATCCAAAGAAATCCTTCTCTTCTCGTAAAAGTAAGGTTGCTCTTGTTGTTTTTTCGGGAATGACATTTTATGGGGGAGAGTTCTTTTTGAACTTGTTCTTAATTGCCAAACCTTTGTGGGGAGTGCGGCTGTGGAATATTGTAGGAGTTATCTTATATCTTTATAAACTCCTTGATGAATGTATTTAGCTTCGGCTATATGATTGCATCTAAATAAGTTGGTATGTTATTCTCTTTTGGTCACGAAGTATCTCTATGAAAATTTCATGAGGATCCCACTAGTTTCGTACCTTTTCCAATTTATATTGACAAAAGGGGGAGAATTAATGTGTAGTTTCATACTACAAATACATATGGTTTACGGATCATTATGTAAGGGGGAGTGGTTTTCATGTCGAGATGAAGTATTGACTAAGAGAGAGTGATACATATCACCATAGTATTGTTTCCAAAGTTGTGATACAATTGAACTTTGATGATGTGTAATGATACTACGATACTGTATAACAATGATTGACAACAACTGCTTTCTCATTGTTATCGCTACGGATCTTCAACAACTATGATGCTGAGTTGAACACGTTTAGAATCATGGAGTACTTGGAAGTGACGAAGATTTCGAGTCGTGTTGAGATGCCAAGGAGATCAAGCATTTGGATGAGAAGCTACAAAGTTTTATTTATTTTGTAATCCATATGTATTCATAGTTTTGTCACTAAAATTGACAAAGGGGGAGATTGTTAGAGCACTACTCGGTCGAACTCGCATGCGTTGCTATGTCAAGCATGCTTGTCAATTTTAGTGATCAAAACTATAAGTCTTAATTTCTAGTCTACTTATAGTCTTGGACTAGGACATAGATTGTGTAGTTGATCCTTAGGCTTCACGACGTTCATCATTTGAAGACGAAGAACTACTAAGGAGAGCTTGTGGAACTTCACCAACAAAAGGTATGTGGAGACTGAAACTCATCTATCACTTGGAAAGTCTATTTCTACTCTATCTCCTATATTGAGACATAAGTCGTGTTACGATATAGTTTTCTATTATACATATTTGAGATTTCGAGCTGAGTTTAACTCACTTACATATTTCTCGAAGTATGTGTTGGCAAGCTTTCGCTTCGACCAAATTCATCTTATATTCTTGACGCAAGTCAAAAGATGATCATGTGAAAATTGTCGAGTAACATCTTACATGGTTTGTGTGATGCAATCATTTGGTGTAGACTTGGAATGTTTCGTTATGATTATTTCAATAACTTGAAAATTGCTTTGATGCTAATAGCGTGTGAAAACAACTATTGTCATCCTCTAAGAAAGTTTCAATGATTTAAATAAGAGTTGAGAACACTTAACCATTATTGGATATGACATGTTGTGTACTCTTGCACATATGTAATCCATGTCCGGGAACCATAGTATGCGTACCCGTACGAGTACCTGTTGTCTTTAGAAATCCAGGAACCTATGTATGCGCACCCGTTCGCGTACTGGCGTAAGGTTCATATCTGAATATTTCTGCTGGGATTGGAAGTACGCGTACCCGTTTGCGTACTGGCGAAACCCAATCTTGGTTCGGGTATTTCAAGTATGCGTACCCGTTTGCATACTTGAAGGTTAAAGTTCTAAATCGGTTGTGTACAT
The DNA here is from genome assembly GCF_003573695.1 of Papaver somniferum. Lineage (NCBI taxonomy): Eukaryota > Viridiplantae > Streptophyta > Magnoliopsida > Ranunculales > Papaveraceae > Papaver > Papaver somniferum. Next base: position 104,662,435 of record NC_039365.1, on the reverse strand, counting down.
GAACTCAAACATTTATATAATAAGGAATGCAATATTTGCAAACCGTGGCTATAATGTTCATGAATTGATTCGATTGAATCAAAACGATTTTGCTTCAATTGTGTTCTTGTATACTTCTATGAGAATATAGCAATTGAACAACTCTTTAACTAGTTTCATGAGTCATTTGAACTAGTTATGGTTAAGATGAATAAGGTTGATATAAGAGTGATCGTATGGCTAACTTAGGTTAACTATTGTTGAGACAACATGGTGTACACGTTTAGGTACGGTTACATAAACCTAAATGAGGCTACATTTCATTTGTGTGTAACAAGCTAAGTTCGATTTAACGGTTAAAAGATATTAGCTTGGTTGAATCAGGTTTTTCATCTAACGGTGAATATTGAATGCTTTGTTATCAAGGTAACTTAGATTGCAAACCCTGATTTGAAAACTATATAAAGAAGAACTCTAGCAACTGGGAAACCTAATTCCCACACTTCTGTGTGTTACTAGTTACATAAACTAGAGTCGATTCTCTTTTAAACTTAGGTTTCTCTCGGGACCCTGTAGGTTGACGACTTGAAGACTTCATTGGGATTGTGAATCCAGACCCAACTATTTTCTCTGTAGTTGTGTGATCTGAGTTTGCTGTTTCTATTGTGTTGAGTACAATTGTAAGCATTGGCTCGAGATTAATATCTCTGATAGACAAGATAGAAAAGTAATCACAAACACCTTCGTCTCATCATTTGTGATTCCACAATATCTTGTTTCATTAATCGATTAAGATTATTGTGAGTTGATTGATAATACTAGGCTGTTCTTCGGGAATATAAGACCGGTTTATCAATTGGTTCCTGTTCACCTTGATTTATCAAAAGACGGAACAAAAACTCATAGGTATTTCTGTGGGAGACAGATTTATCTATTCCATGATACATGTGTATCTTCCTCTCTACGGGAACTAGTGATCCTCAAGACGAATTGAGGATATAATTGTAATTTGTGAGGAATTACTAATTTACGGCAGTATTCTTAGATAAGGAAATATTCCTAAACAAGGTAATATTCCTAGATAAGGAAATATACCTAGAAAAACAATATTTCCTAGACAAGGTGATATTTCTAGATAAGGAAATATATACTTAGAAAAGGAATTATTCCTAGATAAGGAAATAGATTCCTAGAAGGTTTGGGAAACCGTTAAAGCTATAAATAGAGATGTTTAGCTCATATCTAAGATATCTAGAGTGTGGTTTGTGATACATACACACTTAGATCTAGAGTGTGGTTTGTGATACAGACACACCTAGGTCAGAGAGGGAGGTTTGTGAGACAAATCATCTAGAGAGAAGTTTGTGAGGCAATTAACTATTGTAAAAGCAATCTTAGTAAAACAGTTTAAGGTTACCCACTGTTTAGAGAGATTGTGAGCGTAACAAAGAGAGAATTATAATCGTTTTCTTGTTCATAATCTAGAGAAGATATATTTTTTCGAATTACTACTTTGTGTTTTTTTTCTTCTAGTTTTCTTCTATTATTATTCTGAATTCCGCCTCTATAATAATAGTCACCAAGATACAGATATCAATATGTATCAAGTTGGTATCAGAGCAAGGTTCGTTTATTTTAGGGAAGATTCCTGTGGTTTATGGTCTTCACTAGATCTCTCTACAAACAACTTGGTGAGTTACTCGAAAAGCGAGAATACGTTAAAAGAACAAGAAAACCAAGGATGGCTAAGACAGGCGATGAGTCTAAAACTTATGAACCAAAAACTACCGACGAGAAGGTGGTTATGTTAGAAAAAGAGATGAATACGATTCAAACTACCCTGGACGAGTTGGTTGCTTGTATTCGCTCCAACACACCAAATCTTAAACCTACGAAAAAGACGAAATCTCCATTTTGGGGTTCGGAAGAAGAGGATGAGGAGGAGGAAGAGGAAAGCGAAGAGGAAGAAGAAATTGATATTCCTAAAGGCACAAAAGCAAAAAAACCTTGTGGTATGTTTATGAATCATGGTAAAAATATAAAAATTGATTTTCATGTTGATATTCCACTTTATGATGGAAGTGTCGATGTAGAGAAATTTGATGATTGGATAGAGCATCTAGAGACATACTATTCTTTCTTTGAATATGGTTCGAAGGAGAAGATAGATTTTGCGGCATTGAAGATTTCAAAGCATGCTCTAATATGGTGGAAAGCTTATCAAAGGCAATACCTAAGTAAGGGAGCATTGTCACGGAAGGGATTGTAGATGGGGAAAAATGATTCGCTGTTTTTTACGGAATCGAGGAGAAGACCGTGCGGAGGAGTCTCTTTGAGCCGAGCGAAATGTTTAACCTCACACAGATGCACTGCAAGAAGGGAGTGCTTTATGTTCGAGAGATCAATTTGTAGGGCTCCGGACTAAACCAAGACAATGGTCGTTCCAAAGTCAACTCGGTCACAAGAGAGGATGGGTCGATCTGTAATAGGGAAGCTGAGAAATGTGTGAGATCAACGTTGATCAAGGATTATTGGTGTGTTGTGTATTTTGCATGAAAATAGTTTCTGAATGAATAAGTGTACTCAGTTGAGAGTAATTGCTAAGACGATCAGTTCGTGTAGACGAAAGACTGTCTATCGAGAATTATCTCTTGTTTCAATCATGATTCAGAGACTTATTTATATTGCTAGAATTATAAACACCTTGATCCCATGAAGTGTGACGGTTGCTGGAGTCAAAGAATGAGGAAGTGGAAATCATGTTAAAACCAATTGCTCATCGTGCGAAGACTTGGTTGATTTTCTACCCACTACTTTGCTAACTCCTTCAACTGATTGCACGACTTTCTCATATTCTCATCGTGGGTGAACACACGTGCCGTAGGCCGCCACACTAAAACCCTAGTTAATATCTCCCATGTGACACGATTGATGTCTCGTGATTGTGGAGTCTGCAAGGAAGACGTGTATTTAGTTAGTCAGTTGCTAACTTCATGGGACGATGATTCCTTGTATTGATGAGTCGAACTTGATTTGCAAATGTTCTAAGACTCATGAATTGAACATGTCTGTTGAGATAGAGGTATAATTCTTGAGTAAATGTTGATAGTTAAGGTGAGAAAATATTTCTCATTCGATGAATTATTGAATATTAATAGTTGAATCAGTATTCCTTAGTCTGAGCAAATATTGCTCATCGAGCAAATGTTGCTCGTTTGATGAATTATTGGTAGCTGGACTAAATAAAATATTAACTTAAAATACTGGTAAATAAACCGATTATAATTAATTAGAATGTTGATCATGGTATCAATGAAAATTTTTAGTGTTTGAATCTGCTCAGAATTGTGTTTTGCAGAGCTTTGGATCCAAAACCCTAATTTTGATCAATTGCTGATTAATTGAGGATTCATCGAAAATCAACCACAGAGTGAAGGAGGGACCGGATACATCGGATGATGAGTCGACCATGTAACGCCCAGATGATCGAGTGAGAAAAATACCAAAGTCTCTTGAAGACCAGTTGGTGAAAAGATGATTAAATGCTGGTTTAATCATTTTTCGAATAATGTTCGTCTGAACCTTAGGTGATAAAACATAATAAATTATGAAGAGATGAAGGACCGAACAAGGGTTCATGAAAGCGGCCCTGGTTAGTCACGGGATCATCGACTGACGATCATTTTATGAAATTCCAAGTTGTTTGGAAGAGTTCTGGACCTAATACGTGCAATTGCGTAAATTAGGCCAAATTGTGAAAATGCGTGGGACCGGATCCTTGCAAGCCAAAGAGCCAACCTTGGTCGGTCAAGGTAACATGCTCACGTCTCCAAAGTGTCCATGTCTCAGTCCTGAGAATTTTGGTATTTTCTGATGTGCGTTTGAGCAACATTCTAAGAAAATATAAAGAAATAAAGGATTTTGCTGAAACTGAGGAAACTTCATAAGATGAAGGAAATAATAATAAAATGAAGGAGTCATGAAGTTTGGGACCGGCTATGGCCAAGGCATGGCCATCCGTCCAATGAGCTCGGTCCCATGGCACTTTTCTTAATTTATTATTATTTTCACGATTTTAGGGAAATATCATGAAATCAAGGAGTTTGTTGAAATCAAGGAGTTTCCTTGAAAACAAGGAGTTTCCATGAGATGAGGAAACAAATAATATTAATAATAAAAAAATAAGGGCGTGTGGGACCGGCTTGGGCATGGTCGGCCGGCTAGGGCACGGTCCCGCGAGTTTTCCCTAATTTAATATCTTTTCCTTGATTTGAAGGAAATATCATGAAATTAAGAGATTTCCATGAGATGATGGAAATAATTGATAAAATAAGGAATTACAAGGTGTGGGACCAGTCACGGCTAGGGCATGGTCGGCCGTCTAGTGACGACGGTCCCATGATACCTTTCCTAATTTTATGTAATTTTTGTACAATTTCCTTAATGTGAAGGAAATACCATGAAACGAAGGAGTTTCATAGGATTAAGGAATTTCAATGAGATGATGGAAATAACTAATAAAATAAGGAATTACAAGGTGTGGGACCGGTCACGGCTAGGGCATGGCCGGCCGGCTAGTGACCACGGTCCCGTGACACCTTTCCTAATTTTATGTAATTTTTGTATAATTTCCTTGATGTGAAGGAAATACCATGAAACTGAGGAGTTTCATAAGATTAAGGAATTTCCATGAGACGATGGAAATAACAATTAATAAAATAAGGAATTACAAGGTGTGGGACCGGTCACGCTAGGAAATGGTCGGCCGGCTAGTGACCACGATCCCGTGACACCTTTCCTAATTTTATGTAATTCTTGTATAATTTCCTTGATGTGAAGGAAATACCACAAATTGAAGGGATTTGCTCAAACGAAAGGATTTTCATGGGATAAAGGAAAATAATAAAATATGATAAAATAAAGGAAGGGGCGTGGGACCGGCCATGGCGGCATGACCGGCCGGCCGGTGGGCTTGGTCCCCTTAGACGCCTCTCTTAAATATTTTTTTATTACTATTTTCTCCATGGTTTTATCGTTCCTTCGTGTAATTGAATGTTCGTTCGTGCATTCAGATGCTCATTAGTGCATTTATTGCCGAATACACTTGCACCATTCCCTCGAGGCTTACTCGATGGTGGCTTAGATGCCCGTACGTTGAATATTTATTACTAACCCATTGAATTCTGCTGGGAATAATCATAAATTGAAGTAATGAAATATTATGCGGAAAGCAGAGTATTTTGTTAGGAATTCAATTGATGAATCTTGCGACTAGAAGTAATTAATTGGTGGCTCTATACTAGCAGGCATGATATCTAGAAGCACTATAATTATTCGAAAATCGAGGTATGAGCTAGCTGAAGCAGAAAGCTCGATTTGAATGTTTATTCTGTAAAGTCAGGGAACATTGCGACGTCCTGAAGACGTAGTGCTCTGTACTAGTGAGTAATACATCTAGGAGCCGTCCAATCATTTCGATTCTTTACAGAGGTGATTACTGAAATTGCTCAGTATTTATGAGATATGTCGTTGCCTCATCTGAGAGACTACACATCTACATATACTCTGAGAGACAGTATTCTCATTCAGAGATTCTTGTGGCATGAGCTTTCATGCTTCGATGAGAGACTTGAGCCTCAATACTCATCTGATTGGTGGATCAGGAGCATGTATAATTATGGTTTTATGATTTTACTCTTTGTAGAAAATACACCATATATATTAAGTCCCCTGCTTAGTAAGGGACAATCATGTTCCTCAGTCAGCACTGAATGGTGATTTTCTTGTTACACTTACAGACGAAAATAAGTAGTTGAACTTAGTCGTAAAATAAGATGTTACCGGATTTTCGATTACAAGAACAGACCATGGCTTGAACGAAGATCCCAGTGGCATGATATAGTTTCGTCTAATGAGCCTAAATTGATGTAGAACCGCTGGTTTGGTGATGGAACCTTGGTCGGTTTAGGATTCACGGGTCCGGGCCCAAAAAGGAAATCATTGTGAAATTAGGTTTTGGAAATAAAATTTGATATAAAAGGAATTAATCCTCTTTTTTTTATTTCACCTACACGACCGACCACCACCTTCATCTCTTCATCTTCTTCACGCTCGAGCTGAGGAAGAGAGCAGAGAATTTTCGCCGAAGCCGCGGCCGTCCGACCGTCGCCGCACCGTCCGGCCGGCACCGACAGTTTTTCTTTTTTTTTTTCTTTTCTTTTTTTATCTTTCAGAAGTTTCATGAGTTTTTCATCATAAAATTGATATGTGTATGTACATATTTATGGATGTGAGTTTTATGAAAAACCCTTGTTTTAGGAACGTCCGTTCGTTCGATCATTAGTTTAAGAAACTAGCAATAATCCCTGATTTAGAAGAGATTTTATTTTAAATAGACCTATATCTAATGATAAAATTTTGTTTATGAGCTTTCATGATAACCAAAATTTATCTTAAAGGGTGTGAGTTTTCACAAAATTAGCATAAACCTGCGTTTCGAAGACAGACGATCGTACGAAGGAAAAAAAGTTTTTTTTTTATTATGAAACCATGACATGTCCCATGAAAAATATATGAAATATTTTATTTACGTGAGTTTGTTCACGTTAAAGAGAAAAACTTTGAAAAAAATTACGTGAATAATTCACGTCTTTATTATATTGTTAAAATCAAAATATATGTTTTGAGCAACCCTTGAAGTTAGACAATTTATTTATGATGAAATATTGCCTTGATGTAAATTTTATAACTCAGTTGTGGTTGTTCACACTATGAAAGTTATGTTCAAGATTTTATGGAAATCTGAGTTTTGCTCGTCTTTTGTAGATTTTGAAGAAACGAGCAAGTTTTGAAGTGTTAACTCTTGCATCACAATCACCAGCGTTAGTGGAATCGTAAAAGGTAAGAGTTAAGAATTACCATTTTCGTAGATGTTTTTCCATGTGCATAATTCCATCATCTTGTCGAAGTTGCATCTTGTATAGATGATATACTGAAGTAGAGTACTGTGTGCATGTTACAGCTACTTCGCAAGGATGTCTGACTCTCAAGAAAATGATGTTTCCAGAGATGATACATGCATGGATGAGGCTTCCATTGGTGAAGAAGAAGATGAAACACCTGGAATCAAGAATGTTCCAAACATAGAGGATGCATTCTTTGTGGCTCAAGGACTTGAAAAGCGCCTCAGAACTCCAGCATTTCGTTTTCTGATAAATCCTAGAGAGGTTACTCAGAAAAAATTGGTGATTCCTCAGGCAACCATTCGGTTCTGTCTTGAACGAGGATATTTTTCTGCATTGATCATTGAATTCAAGCTTTCTCGACGGCCTCTAGAAAAGTTTTCTGGATGGGCGAGGTATATGCTGGGTTTTCCTCGTGTTCGAGTCATGCTGCATGATGCACAAATACTACGGGCTATCCAAGCCTCTGGAGACTTGTTCATTTGTCACGATGTGCGAGGTATGGTATCTCTACTTGCTCATTGGTGTATTCTAACTCACACTTTCATATGAATATGCAGAGAGTTTACCATCACCTTAGAGGATGTAGTTGCGTTGTTGCATCTTCCAATCACGGGCAACCTTCCTGAAGGTCTTTCTTCCTTAGAGGAAACAGCAATGTCTAACATCTTGATAGCCGCAATGGAGGAGATCACTAAGGTATCCGGAAGCAAAGGTTGTTACGTTCATTGGTTAATACATTGTTGGCCGAGAGATACTCCTCTTAACTGGCCTGTTGACGACACGTTATCTATTGCTGCTTTCTTGTGTTTATGGATGTCCAGAGATGTATTTGAAGATGCAGGAAATTTATTGAAGCCGTTCGTGATTCCTTTTGCCATTAAGATGGCTCAGGGTGAGCAACTCCCAATAGGTAGTCTGTTCTTGGGTTCTTTGTACTCTAACTTAGACTCCTTGATTATAGACTCCAGCGTATCGAATGGCTTTATGAAGATTGAATGCTATGCCAATACGATGTTTCTTCAATCTTTGATGTGGGAACGTTTCAAGAACTATGTACCCATTCCACATACTATCTTCCAAGGACTGAACGATGATGCTCGTCATGTTTTCTCTGAGACGGACAACGCCAGGGTCATGCGCTGGTCTACAAAGAAGCCCCGACTCAAGACTCGTTTCGTTGATGTGTTAGACCGTGAATTTGAATTCAACTTCCGTCCATGGGTGTCAATTCCTCCTAATATTTCTCAGTTGACAACTTTCAATGCTGAAGAGAGTATGACTTTGAAATCTGGTGCTGATTTAAGCGACGGCGAGAGATCTTTTATGCTGAGTTGCACTCCTTGTTACCTGATATAAACAATATACTGAGAATTCTCGGTGGAAGAATAAAATATTGATAGGGCATCTCGGTAAATGGGTATGGAACAGTGTGTTCCGACTTTTCGGAGGAGGAAACCATCAGTTAAACAGCTCATGACCCGTTTAGACCGTACACATGTGTAAGGAAGTGAATACTGGTTCCCTAGCTCTGAGCGAGCCACATATGTAACTCCAGGTTACATAAAATTTTAGGATCAACAACTCGGGCGTTTACTTGATTTCGTGAGAGTTGATCAACCTTTGGTGAAGGAGCCTCCTTCTGCTGAGATGATTGATACTCGACCAAGACTGAAGCATTTCCCTGGTGGTGATAAACGGAAAACATCTCCAGGATGTTCACAAGTGAGTATTCTTTGCATAATCTTCATAAAATTATGATAATTGTGTTTTCATTATTGCATCAAAAAATTTCACAGGACGGTCGTAACGTAAGACCTCGAATCAACATAGACCTCTCAGAAATTGAAGCAATTGTTCATGACGGAGAAGGAAGGAGCAAGAATTATAAATTATGGTCCAATACCATAATTCCCCGGTTGTTTCTTTGGTGAATTGTCAGTACTTCTCTTGTTGTGACTTCTTCTCATCCGTATTATTAGGATTAGAAAACCAATATTTATTATTCCGTTGCAGAACTTCACTACATCGAGTATTGATGGTCTTCAGTTCTCTGCTGCTGGGCAGACAGTTTCTGACTTGAGTGATGAAGAAGAGGCCGTAAGTATTTCTCCGTATAACCAATTATGATGCTTTATATATAAAATGCTAATTGTTGATAATATATCCAGGAGAACGTCTCCATGGAAGTGGAGAATACCGATGATGTTCGTTCATCTTCGAAAAATGGCGATAAAGAAAATTCCCATAGCCCAACACCGAATGAAAGCAATGGTGCTCTTGATGTTGATACGGGCAATTCAGGTTCTTTGAACGCTTCAAAGACCACCCAAGTAAGTATTTCTCTTTCATTTTATCCATAGAAGTATAAATTTCTTTATTTATAAATGAATGAAAATTCATGTGAATATACGAAAAGTTTTGTCGAAATACGTCACCAGAAATTTTGGGATTCATCCCTTTAGCAAAAACGCCATAGAATCTTCGTCTGATGTCGGATTTTCGCGGTCTACCCATGTATTTTGGTGCCCAGGAAATTTCCAAGACTTTTCTGCTGGTATGTGGTCCGATGTTTTGATCACATACATTTGATATTTTACCCAATTATTATGAAATTTGGATATGTTGTATATAACATCCATACAAAGAGAATGGTATATGACTCAACCTCATATTCCTTGTAAGTTGCTCCCAGTTCGTCGTCTTGTACAGCGCAGAGTAAAATCTCCTCAAACAGACTTGTTGTAAAACGTGTTTTTATGAATTTCACGCTATTTGTTCATGTCTTGAATGTATAATGATGAACTTTGATGATGTTAGACCACTTGTATGTTGTAGTTTATGATTCTATTTGGTTTCCATGTTTAAATTGCTCAATCTCATGTAATCTTCGTATTAGGTACTGAATGCCGAAGTTGAGAATAATTGAACCAATAATGATGATTCGAACAACCCTGTAGTTATTGATAAATGGAAAACCACCTATGCACTTCAAGTACATGAGTGGATTTCTGCTGAAACCATTAAGGAAAGAGAGACGTCAATTTTTGTCGCTTTAGTGATAGAAGGAACCGAACCACAAGTAGAAGAGACTGAAGAAACTGTTGCGATGACTATGATGATGAGTTGAACACGTTTAGAATCATGGAGTACTTGGAAGTGACGAAGATTTCGAGTAGTGTTGAAGATGCCAAGTAGATCAAGCATTTGGATGAGAAGCTACAAAGTTTTATTTATTTTGTAATCCATATGTATTCATAGTTTTATCAGTAAAATTGACAAAGGGGGAGATTGTTAGAGCACTGCTCGGTCGAACTCGCATGCGTTGCTATCTCAAGCATGTTTGCCAATGTTAGTGATCAAAACTATAAGTCTTGATTTCTAGTCTACTTATAGATGTCTCGGACTAGGACATAGATTGTGTAGTTGAGCCTTAGACTACACGACGTTCATCATTTGAAGATGAAGAACTACTAAGGAGAGCTTGTGGAACTTCATCAACAAAAGGTATGTGGAGACTGAAACTCATCTATCACTTGGAAAGTCTATTTCTATTTTATCTCCAATATTGAGACATAAGTCGTGTTACGATATAGTTTTCTATTATACATATTTGAGATTTCGAGATGAGTTTAACTCACTTACATATTTCTCGAAGTATCTGTTGGCAAGCTTTCGCTTCGACTAAATTCATCTTAAATTCTTGACGCAAGTCAAAAGATAATCATGTTAAAATTGTCGAGTAACATCTTACATGGTTTGTATGATACAATCATTTGGTGTAGGATTGGAATGTTTCGTTATGATTATTTCAATAACTTGAAAATTGCTTTGATGCTAATAGTGTGTGAAAACAACTATTGTCATCCTCTAAGAAATTTTCAATGATTGAAATAAGAGTTTAGAACAATTAACCATTATTGGATATGACATGTTGTGTACCCTTACACATATGTAATCCATGTCCGGGAACCATAGTGTGCGTACCCGTACGCGTACATGTTGGCTTGAGAAATTCGGGAACCTAAGTATGAGCACCCGTTCGCGTACTGGCGTAAGGTTCATATCTGAATATTTCCGTTGGGATTGGAAGTACGCGTACCCGTTTTCATACTGGCGAAACCCAATCTTGGTTCGGGTATTTCAAGTATGCGTACCCGTTTGCATACTTGAAGGTTAAAGTTCTAAATCGGTTGTGTACATGAACTTAAACATTTATATAATAAGGAATGCAATATTTGCAAACCGTGGCTATAATGTTCATGAATTGATTCGAGTGAATCAAAACGATTTTTCTTCAATTGTGTTCTTGTATACTTCTATGAGAATATATCAATTGAACAACTCTTTAACTAGTTTCATTTGAGTCATTTGAACTAGTTATGGTTAAGATGAATAAGGTTGATATAAGAGTGATCACATGGCTAACTTCGGTTAATTATTGTTGAGCCAACATGGTGTACACGTTTAGGTACGGTTACATAAACCTAAATGAGAGTACATTTTATTTGTGTGTAACAAGCTAAGTTCGATATAACGGTTGAAAGATATTGTAGATGGTGGATTTTCAACAAAGGCTAAAATCGTAAAACCATAATTATAGTACTCCTGATACAACAATCAGATGAGTGTTGAGACTCATATCTCTCGTCGAAAGCATGAAAGATCATGCCACAAAATCTCTGACTGAGAATGTTGTCTCTCAGAGTATATGTAAATGTGTAGTTTCTCAGCTAAGGCAATGGCACATCTCATGACTACTGAGCAATTTCGGTAATTACTTTTATATAGAATCATAAGATTGGACGGCTCCTAGATGATCGAATTTTATATAATGGTAAGAAGGTTGTCGTTCACTCGGACTTGATGAGATTGATTTTAAGAATTAATAAACTAAAAGAAAAGAAAAATATATACAAAATATTTTCACAAGATGAAGAGAGTTACTGGGACTAGGATTTCGTCGAATTCATAACATAGGGTTCGATTTATATATTCTCAACAATTAAAGCTCAATAAATAAAATTAACATGGAATCTGATTTTGACAAGGTAGATTCTCAAAAGATTAGTTGTAAATCCTAAGCATGATGTATCAAAACATTTAAGCTAAGCATACTTCATCAAATTAAATGACAACCAATTAATTCAAATCATATTTCAATTAAAATTAACGCAAAAGTCTTATAAAGAATTAAATAATTTTACCCGTGTATGACACTCGTCTTTCTCCGTCGTCCCAGTGTTGGAGATTAGCTCATCACGTCGAAAACACACTTAAAATATTTATTCATGGCTCAAAAAGTGGTTTACAAATGATGAAAATGTGAGAAAATTATTAAAGCGGTGATTTTCTTTTCTCTCCCAAACTCCCTCCAAATGTGCTCCCTAGCTCTCTATTTATACACGCAAATACACATCACTCAAATATATTCTTCCATAACTCCAAAATCTTCTTCTTTTTAATTAAAAATATCTTCAGGAATTTTTCATTCTCTTTATTCTATATATGTCTTTACTAAACCCATATATTCTTTAATTCGCAGAATAAAATCCAAGATAAAATCTTCTAAGAATATATTTCTTGTTTAATACAAGATAACTTCCCTTTTCTTCAAAATTTCATGTTTGTAAGGCAAGAAGATATTCTTATCTTAAAGATAATAAATCCTTTACTACTGAAACCAAATTTCCCGCCAATTTTTCTTTTCAAATCAAGGAAGAAGATGGATCTCCCTTAACCAGTAATGGGGTGCGATTAGCAATTGGCTCCCTGGGGTGCCCCTTATCCAAAACTGAGATTCCGAATAACATGTGTCCTCCGGGTGCCTATACCAACTTTTCGAGCCGAATTTTCCAAAAATGTTTATTTTCCAAAAATACCTACAAACACATAAACACCATAATAAGTAGAAAATCGAGCACCAACAATACTGAAAATTGAGAACAATTCGGTCACAAAAATGTGTCTATCAAATACCCCCAAACTTATTATTTGCTAGTCCTCAAGCAAATCTAATCTAGACAATAAAAATGACTACACTTAGCACGTGCAGCAAGCCGTTAAACCACCACCTAGCGACAGAGTGTTGTCTCCGGAGGGTTTACCAGAGGTGTACCCACAAAACCTTTACTCCGGACCCTAGATATCTACGCAAAACCTTGGAAGGCACTAAAGAATCTCCTTGGTTGGCATACTCTCATTGACTACAGGAAGAAGTACCCTGATGCGAAATTCCAATTGTTGTACATGAGTTTGCACTCAAGCATACTAAAATTCATATAAGTGACAGATCTCTACTCAAGTAGTTTCTGTACATCATAACTGGAGTCGACCAATCACATGGAAAGATTAATAAGATGGATGTAGAGAAAAATGATGGTTTAAAGTGAACGGTGTTTCCCATATCTGTATGAAGGCCTCTGCCAAGATGAACCTATTATAATGGACTGAGATACCGGTCTGACTAATATCAACACAACTGGCATATACAAGGGGATCAGAGGTCGATAAACCTAACTCTATGTCAACACAACTGGCATATACAAGGGCACCAGTGGTCGACTTTATTGAATTTATTCCAGTTGGTCTGATGGTCTGGTCTCAATTTTTTTTTTTTTTGTATCTCAATCACTCTATTTCACCTAGCAATGGTAACAACTTGAATCGTGTGCCCCACCAAATCACTTAAGAAATAAAAACAGAAGGGATTAGGATTCAACGAGATATGGTTTTTAATTATAACACCTGAGCTTTGTGCTTTTATGAATAGACTCTTTAGATGTTTCCATCTAATCAGATTGGTTCCTCAACTCCTACAACCAATATGTTCCCATCCACTTAGATTGGTTAGTGCCTACCTTAATAAGCATAACTTTCTAGGCTCTGGAGTTTATTTATTACAACTAAAAAGTTTCTCCCATACCCCCAAACTTAAATCTAACATTGTCCTCAATGATTTAAAGATAAAATTAAAAGCATGAACAAGGAGAAACTATTACCGCTTGAAGCAAAAGAGTTAAGGAAAGATATTACCGTGTTGCATGAGCACGGGTTACTTCCCAAGAAGTGCTAAGTTTAAAGTCTTCAGCCAGACATCGGAAGGAATTAGTCACCTCATAGAATCATATAAAAGTAACTTGAACAACTGCGGGTCATCTAAATCAAAAAGTGTTACCGAAAGGAAAAGGAAATTACAGCAGACCATGAAGATACCGAACATACCCTTATCTAATTTTTTAATTAAGACAACTATATCTAGTTGTGGTTCAGGTTCAGGTTCTATAAAAGGGTCTAGATAAAATGTTTTCAAGGGACGAATTTCCTCAAAGGTAAGATCCTGAAGGTCAGGTTGAAGAGTCTGTAAATACTTAACTAGGGACTCAGAAGCACATAACAACAACCTGAATAATTGGGGATCCTCTAAGTCAATCAGATTTGACTCACACAGTTGACCACGGTAGTGGTCATTCTGAAGCAAATGTGTCGACCCTAATCTCCTAAAGTAATTAGGTTTAGTCTCAAAACTTAATAATTGACACATCTGAAACTTATACGTTCCCACAATTGGTTGAAAAATATTTGGTGGGAAAATAAAGTCAAACTGGATATTATCTCCTAGGTAAACCACACCAACCATAGGATGGGTTTCTAACAACTGAACTTCTTCCTGGACATTATTAGGTTCGGGAGAGATAGCATGAAGGTAATCTGGCACAATGGTTGAGGCACATATATCAAGTCCCAAGTGAGAGACCTTTCTAAGAGTTAAAGCACATAAAGAATGATAGTCACCCCCAAACTTAGAGTTTTCGGTGTCTCTAGAAAGACTAGTCACAACTTCCCTAATTTCTAGGTCATCAGATTCCTGGAAATGGTCAATTGATTCTTCTAAGTCAGGTTCATCCTCACTCATCTCTACGAGTTCACTTTCTTTGTCTAAGGCTATTGTTTCTAAATCGCTATACTCAAAATAAACTCGTTCCTCTAAACCTTTGTTGGCTTCGTGAAAAGGAAAAACTACATCGTCTAAAACGGGGATATTTCTAGTCAAATCCTCGTCCTTTTGAATAGGTGAATAATTATTAAAATTATTTGGATTTGTACTAGAAATAATATTATCATTATAAAGCTCAACCGAAGTAACAAATTCCTGATCACTATGCCTACATATTTCAGATTCTTCATCAATACTATCCTCATCATAATCATCATTATATGAAAATGATCGAACCTCATCTAAACAAGTAGTGTTGCCAATTCTAACCTCGTCATCTTTATTATGTGAATAAAAACTATCCTTATTTTCAAGGGTGGTATTGGAAACACTATATTGGAATTTAAGACTACCTTGAGCAAATTTTTCCACAATCCTATTTGTATTCTCAGTAAATTGCTTGAGGGACTCTTCTAGAGACATCTTAGTTGACTGCTCTACGGACTCTTCTGGAAGCGGAATATTATAAGTCTCCTTCATAAATAAGTGAAACTTCTATGTTGACTCATTGAAACTCTTGAGAGACTCTTCTAGAGAAATAGGAGGATCGTTTTTCTCGTATAACCCGGGGGTGTGCGAATAGTAATTGGGCTCACCATGGTATGAGAAACTTTCAATAGGTTGATGTTCCCAATCACTATTCACACTATGGTCAAAGTAGTAATGTCCATTTTGTTTAGTTGGATATTCGTTGTATTAGCTATTGTACCAGTTTGGCATTCTCAAAACAAAATAAAACCCACTGACAGGGGATTCGTGGGTGGATAGAGTCTTACCTCCCGTACCAGACGGGCGATGAACCGTTGAAGTCGACTCAGGCCACGACTTCTATATCATGTACGAACCCGAGGGGCCGAGGCGATATCGTAATCGTCGTCCTTCCCTGCAGCAGTTTTATTTAATTCACCCTTCTTTAGGTTTTAAAAATAATAATGTCCAATGTTCCAAAAATAAAGTTCAAAAGGTCCAAAAATAAAAAATTACAAAAATTAGTTCTCTATTTACAGTTTATAAAAATAAGATAAAATAAAATAAATATCTATATATAAAAAATCTTCTTCTTCACTCCTTTTGGATTCCTCTTTTCTTTCCTTCTTTGGTTTCGCTTTTGTTTTCAGCACTTTCTCCCTTTTTCTTTAGCTCAGCTCCAAATCTGAAAACAAACAAGAAATACCAAAAGGCGTAAAAAAGAACACAAATAATAAAAATAAAACCTAAAAACAAATTTATAAACAAGCCCACGTCGGCAGCGCCAAAATTTGATCGAATTTTATATAATGGTAAGAAGGTTGTCGTTCACTCGGACTTGATGAGATTGATTTTAAGAATTAATAAACTAAAATAAAAGAAAAATATATACAAAATATTGTCACAAGATGAAGAGAGTTACTGGGACTAGGATTTCGTCGAATTCATAACATAGGGTTCGATTTATTTATTCTCAACAATTAAAGCTCAATAAATAAAATTAACATGGAATCTGATTTTGCCAAGGTAGATTCTCAAAAGATTAGTTGTAAATCTTAAGCATGATGTATCAAAACATTTAAGCTAAGCATACTTCATCAAATTAAATGACAACCAATTAATTCAAATCATATTTCAATTAAAATTAATGCAAAAGTCTTAAAAATAATTAAATAATTTTACCCATGTATGACACTCGTCTTCCTCCGTCGTCCCAGTGTTGGGGATTAGCTCATCACGTCGAAAACACACTTAAAATATTTATTCATGGCTTAAAAAGTGGTTCACAAATGATGAAAATGTGAGAAAATTATTAAAGCAGTGATTTTCTTTTCTCTCCCAAACTCCCTCCAAATGTGCTCTCTAGTTCTCTATTTATACACACGAATACACATCACTCAAATATATTCTTCCATAACTCCAAAATCTTCTTCTTTTTAATTTAAAATATCTTCGGGAATTTTTCCTTCTCTTTATTCTATATATGTCTATACGAAACCCATATCTTGTTTAATACAAGATAACTTTCTTTTTCTTCAAAATTTCATGTTTGTAAGGAAAGAAGATATCCGTATCTTAAAGATAATAAATCCTTTACCGTTGAAACCAAATTTCCCGCCAATTTTTCTTTTCAAATCAAGGAAGAAGATGGAGCCCCCTTAACCAGTAATGGGGTGCGATTAGCAGTTGGCTCCCTGGGGTGCCCCTTATCCAAAACTGAGAGTCCGAATAACATGTGTCCTCCGGGTGCCTATACCAACTTTTCGAGCCGAATTTTCCAAAAATACCTACAAACACATAAAACACCATAATAAGTAGAAAATCAAGTACCAACAATACTGAAAATTGAGGACAATTCGGTCACAAAAATGTGTTTATCACTAGACAGCTTGCCCTACTAGTATAGAGCAATAACGTCTTCAGGATGCAACAAGGTTCTCCCTGACTATATAAAGGAGATATGACGTTTCAACAAGCTCATATTTCTCAATTCTCAGATAATTAATGCTCTTAGACAGCATGCCTGCTAGTATAGAGCCATCAATTAATTATCTCTAATCGTTAACTGAATATTCAGCAATATTCTACGATTCTTCGTAATATTTCGTCACTTCAATTCGTGGTTTTTCCCAGCAGAATCCACGGGTTAGTGATATATGTTCAACGAACGGGCGTCTGAGCAAGCTATCGAGTAAGCCCCGACCAAAACGGTGCGAGTGTACTCATCAATAATGCACAAACGAGCACCTGAATGCACGAACGAGCATTCCAAAACACGAAGGAACGATGAACCTATACAAAATAGGAGGAAAATGATAAATAATTAAGTATTAATTGAGGCACAAGGGGACTGTTCCCACCGGTCGGCCGGTCGTGCCGTGGCCAGTCCCACGCCCAATTTTATATTTTATCATATTTTTATTATTTTGCTTGATCTCATGAAAATCTCTTCATTTGAGCAACTATCCTTCGTTTCACGAAAACTCCTTAAATTCATGAAATTTCCCTCAAGTCTTGAAAAATAATATAAAGTTAGGGAAACTCGTGGGACCGGGCCCTAGCCGGCCGGTCATGCCTTAGCCGGTTCCACACGTCCCTTATTTTATTATTATTATTTTTTATGTTTCCGTCATCTCATGGAAACTCTTTGGTTTCAACAAACTCCTTGATTTTATGATATTTCCCTAAACTCATGAAATTATGTAAAATTAGGGAGAAAAATGCACGGGACCGGGCGCAATGGCCGGCCGGCCATGCCCTAGCCGTGGCCGGTCCCACACGCTCTGTTTCCTTATTTTATATTATTTTTTTCCCTCATCTCATGAAAACTCCCTGATTTCAACAAATTCCTTGGTCTCAACAAACCTCTTGATTTTATGATATTTCCCTAAAATCATGAAAAATATTAAAAAATTGGAAAAAGTGCCTTGGGATCGTGCACATTGGCCGGCCGGCCATGCCTTGGCCATATCCGGTCCCACACTTCATGAATCCCTTATTTTATTAATTATTTTCATCATCTCATGAATTTTTCCTAGTTTCAGCAAAACCCTGAATCCTTCATATTTTCTCAAAATGTTGCTCAAACGCGCATCGGGAAATATCGAGACTTTCAGGACTGGGACACGGATATTGTGGTGACGGGGCCCATGTCCCCTTGACCGACCAAGTCCGGCCCTGGGCTTGCAAATAGCCTGTCCCATATGTTTTAATAATTTTTACCTAATTTTCTCAATTGCTCATGTTAGGTCCAAACTCTTCTAAAACAACTGGGAGTTTTCTCAAACGACCATCAGCTGGTCCCACGAGCACCAAGAGCCAGTCCCATAACCCCTTGGTCGGTCCCTCATCTATCCATAATCAGGTTTTTGCTACCTAACGCTCACACGAGCATTATTTCAATAAATGAGTAAACCAGCATTTAATCATCCTTTCACCAACTGGTCTTTAGGATACTTTGGCATTTTTCTCATTTGAGCATCTGGGTGTTACATGGTCGACTCGTCATCCCATGTAGCCGGTCCCTCCTTCACTCTGTTTTATTTTCAATAAATCATCGATTGATCAAAAATTAGGGTTTCGAATCCAGAGCTCTGCAAAAACGTAATTCTGAGCAGATTCAAATACTAATAATTTTATGATGATCCCGTGATCAACACTTTTATTATTACGCTTGGCCTAGCTGCCAGTATCTTAAATGAATATTTTGACACCAACAATTCATCAGATGAGCAACACTTGCTCATACGAGCAATATTTGCTCAGACTAAAGAATATTGGTTCAACTATCAATATTCAAAAATTCAGCAACATTTGCTTACCTTAAGTTATCAACATTTATTCGACAATATACTTTTGTCTCATCAGGCACGTTCAATTCATGAGTCTCAGAACATTTGCAAATCACGTTCAACTCAGCAATACAAGGACTCATCGTCCCATAAAGTCAGCAACTGACTCCACAATCACGAGATGTCAATCGTGTCAAATGGGGGGATATTAACTAGGGTTTTGGTCTGGCGGTCTACGGCACGTGTTCATACACACAGTGAGAATGTGAGCAAGTCGTGCAATCAGTTGGAGGAATTAGCAAAGTAGTGGATGAGAAATTAACCAAGTTTCTGCATGATGAGCAACTGGTTTTGACACGACTTCCCACTTCCCCAGTCTTTGACTTCAGCAACTGTCACACTTCATGGGATCAAGGTGTTTACAATTCCAGCAATATAAAAGGTCTTTGAATCATGATTGAAGCAGATAAGAATTTCTCGACAAGTTCATACAGATAATCTTTCGTCTACACGAACTCATCGTCTGAGAAATCACTCTCAACTGAGTAAATTCAATCATTCAGAACTTTCTTACGCAGAATACGCAACACACCTACAATCTCGATCACCATTGATCTCACACATTTCTTAGCTTCCCTCCTACAGATCGACCCATCCTCTCTTGTGAGCGAATTGACTCTGGAACGACCATTGTCTTGGTTTAGGCCGGAGTCCTACAGATTTATCTCTCGAACTTAAAGCACTCCCTTCTTGCAGTGCATCTGTGTGAGGTTGAGCATTTTCTCGGTTCAAGGAGTCTCCTCTGCACGGTAATCTCCTCGATTCCGTAAAAACCATCAAATCGTTTTTCCCCATCTACAGATTGGCGACCACAGTGGAAGATCATTCTCTCGGTTGCAATCTCAAACTTTCATAAGATGGTCGGTATTAGGTCTGGTTCGGTTACGAAACTCAGGTTCAACACCCAACCCTAACATTACAATCTCTAGTGGTACCGCTAATACCACTCCTCCAGCGCAACCTGCCAATACTACTCCTCCGAATACTGGTGCTCCAGTGATCACCCCTGCAAACGACGGTACTGACGCCATAAACAATCCTCTCTTCGGCCAGTCCCTGAAGAACTCAGAGAAAATACGCCTACCATGGTGATCTCATGAAGATGCAAGAAACTCTTTCCAAGAATCAGGTTGACATAGCTGCCACTCATAAGGAATTATGCAATTATCTCAAGACTCTTACAGACAAGATGTCATAGAAAACTCAAGAGAAAGGAAAATCCAAATAAACATCTTCGGTTACTGATCCTGAAGTCACTCCAATCCATGTCATAGGTGATGAAGAAATCCGCAGGGCTGCAGATGACTCGCCAGTGAAGGAACCTGCAAGTTTCATCACTCGTGAAGACCTGGAGCGCTTTTTGGTGGATCGAGGAAAAGACAAGACATCATCTGTCCAACGTCACCAACCTCCATATATCCTGCTGCCACACAGAGAACTCGTCTCCTGAAAGGTTACACTTCTCCAACGTTCATGCTTTACAACGGAACAGGAAATGCTCGATAACATGTATCTCGATTCTTAGAATCATTAGGAATGAACACAATCATGTCGTCCGTCTGAAGGAATTCTCAAAGCCTCAGGAAGATCATGCATCTGGTACAACAACATTGCACCAGGAAGTATCACCAGTTAGGGAGAAATGATTAATGCTTTCTACAGAAAATATTTATTCGTTTCAGAGCAAATCACCCTCTCTAATCTTGGAAAGATGTTTCAAAGGAGCAAAGAACATCCTAATGATTATGTGAAAAGGTTCATAGTTCAATCCTTGGACTGTCATGATCCAAATGTCATAGAGCAGCAGCTTGTAGACTTGTGCATCAGTGGAATGAACCCGGTCTATAGAGCTTTACTGGAAAATCTCTGATTCCATACCTTTTCAGAACTTCATGAAGCAACTAAGCGATCAGCAATTACTGCACCTGCTTTACTGGAAAGATCAAGCTACAAAAAATAAGGAACCACGAGAAACTCGAGGCAACAAACGTTTGATAAACAAACAGTACAACCTCCAACCTTCCACAAATGTTGTTGCAGAAGGGAGCAAATGGAAAGCTGAGTCACAACGCAAGCATGCTGAAAGCACCAAAGAAAGATAACCAATCTTGAAATGCACAAACCTTGACCCGGCATCAACGAACAGGGAAATGATCGTACAGACTCAAACTTCTCTCTTCTCATGAAGGAGTGATCGAGTTACTGGAAATCTGGGTTCAAGATGGTGCAATCTAATTGTCGTTCATCAGGAGAGAGCCAACTAAAGAAGAAATGGAGAATCCCAGGTATTGTCACCTTCATAGATTCATCAATCATCCAACAAGCAACTGCAATATTTTGAAGCACATTTTCAAAGAGAAGGTTGATCTACAATAGCTTCAACTGGGGACTGAAGGAGTACACAAGAATCCTCTCGCAATCAGAACCTTTACACTCTCTGAACAACCTATCAAAGAGGCAGTTCAAACCTTGGTCAAACATGAATTGCTCTATCTGTCGAAGGCACAAAGGAGAGACATGTTCACATCACTGACCACATCGTGTCAAGAAATCCATTCCGGAAATATTTCTTGAGCCTCCAGCCACTGAAAAGAGATGTACGACTGGGGACTGCTTACCACAGTCAATCTCAGAAGAAACGAATTTGGAAGAACGTTGATCGATGCTGGCACCGCCATCAAAAACATTCCACTGAAAATCATCGGATCCACATGCATCACTCGACAAGAAGCTACTCATGCTCCCATCTCAATCAGATACCTTGAGGGAACGCTCGGAAATACTTATGGCTACAACACTCTCAAAGTGAACATAAGTTCAACCTGGACAGAAACCAAGTTTCACATAATCAGGAAGATCCAGGATATGACATGTCCTTCAGACGAGCGTGGATCCACACTGAAAAGATGGGTACTGATGAAGCGCCTCTGGTTGCACATCTCTCCAACGAAGAAAGTTCTGATCCAGAAGATTTGACGGATATTCCATCATCAGAGTACTTGGAGGAATTTCAAACTTTGACGAGGTTGAAGCAAGAACCTGCAAAAGATGCATAGACATTCATCAAGAGGTTCCAAACTCAGGAAAGTATCATTCCATGTCTATGTAATTTATTTCCTCACATGCTATCCTAGCATGGGGACTCAATTATGCTAACAACTCCGCAAGACTTTATGAATGGTAGCTTCACCGCATTAGTATTTTACCAAGTGGTTGAATCTAACGTTTCTCTGAATCAAGCACTGAAACATTCATTACTGAGATGATGTCCAAACATGGCAAAGAACACTCTGGGCGTTTCTCCTGCAAGTCCATGTGTTCCACAAAATCAGAAAGCTCTGATGTCTGCACAAGTGTTGAATCCCACTACCGCAACGAAAGGGATGCTTAATGAGTAGAAGATACTCCAAGGCCGAGATGATCAAACCCCTAAGACATTCGATGCTTAGGGAATGTACGCTTCAATGCTCAAGTGTCTAACAAGCCTTCAAATTGTACTCCCAATCAAAGAGTACACCTTCGATAATGGAGCATCTGGCTTCAACACGAATATCTCGACGATGACACACTGATTCAACAATAGCACGATCGAAGTGCAACTGAACTACAATCGATAAGTCTTCATTATCCCATGATAAGAATTTCTGAAGCAGATGCAACATCATTCATCCATCGATGGCACAAACTCCTTCAACATACACGGGGGACTTGATATTATTGGAGAAATCAATTCTATTTCAATAAATGTTATCCACATAACAAGTTATTGCGACCTAACGTGATTCCATGAAACTTCATCAATGGGTCTCTCTACATCGCAAGCCCCTGCACGACTGAGGAACTTCCTCTCTTCACCGATCATATCCAGAATGGAAAATGCCGCTGCTATCTACCGCAACAACATCGATTCCCTGACAAGGCACTTCACAATAAAGGTTCGGGAGGATTTGGGTTAAACTCTACACCCTCATCTTAGGGAAGCTCAACTCATCAATTAGTCCGTGAATGTAAAGGCTCACTAGATAAAGGAGTAAAGACTATGTCGATAATCATGGATCTAGCCTTTTCGGTCTCTGGAGAAACTCCGACCATAGTATCGGCATCAATAAGCATTTTTGGAGAAAATTTTATCGTGATCCAGCATCAATGACGGTCTCAGGGGAAACATCCTCAAGTCCGATCCATCAACTATCCGTTCTCTGAAGTGTTACTCGATGGATCGGACTTCTCGAAGCACTAATGATTCATATCAAGGTGCGTAGACATGAAATATTTTCACATGAAATTATTTCCAAAGCTTGCAAAACAGGCGGGCACAATCCCAAGTCTTCTACAAGAAGTTCTCATCACCTCTACAAATGAGATACAACATACTTCAGCCCATGGGTTTACAAAAACGTATCAATGAGTGAGGAATGGGACAATACTTCCTCAACAAAAGATGTTCTTCTATGTCTCTTATACAACATACCAAAAGGGCGCATCAATCAGATATATGAGATGAAATATATGGCTTTTACCGTCAGGTCTACGAAATCTGAAAAATTTATACGAAATTACAAATGTGCACGCTTCGTTGGCTGACCTCTACAACTCCAAATTGAGTGATTCTTGTCTCATGAGATAACTCAGTCTCTTAGATTAAAAAGTTGGGGTAAGCATCAAATTCCGACGTCGTATGAGGTTCTTGCAGCTTCTAGAGCATACAATATGCAAGCAGCAATTCTTAGACGAGATTCATAACTTCCACAGTCGATCGGTGTCCACCAGGTCTTTCCACTAAGTCCTTCATCAAGGTATCTTCAACTTCGACCACCTAGGTCTTTATATCAATTTTTCTACCTGGGTCCTCTATCCAAGTCTTGCCAGAAAAAGAGAAAACGAAAAGGAGGGGTTTAACAATATACTGGGGACTGACAGTCCACTGATCATGATGATCAGTTTCACAGTCCGAGACCCGTGACACCAGACTCTCATGTGCTAATCATTCAATATAAAAAGAATGCTACCACCAGGACATGCAACCATGGTCATTACATCACCCCCTCTTGAGAGCAACCTCAGTTATGGTCCCGTGACCAGGGTTTCATAAGTGATGTTTCTACGACTGACAGAAACAAGATGGCACTGCAAGCACCATTCTCATGTATCAATCAATGGGTCTTGATCTCAAATGAATCAATGGAATAAAAATCCTTCACCAACCATTCCAGACACAAGTGAATGGTCTAAATACACAACATGAGTGTTCTACAACAAGCTCGCCTGAGATGATTTTATACTGTCACGCACGAAGCAGAAATCTGGGAGAAATTGGTGAATAATATATGGATGGTTCATATACCGTTATCTTTGTATGGATGTCCTCTACAAAATATCCAAAATTCATTGAAATTGGAGAAACAAGCAAAAAGATGTGGCCAAAACATTGGACTACATACCAGCTGAAACATTTCCGGAAGTCTCATGGAAGTTTACTGTTTCGTCAATTTCGGCCCTTAAACGTGCTCAAAATCCGAAAATCTTCTATGTTAAAGCTTGGAAATTTTCTTAGGATGAAAAAAGATGGGTAGCCCGCGAAGATACGACATCAGACGAAAATTCTACAGCATTTTTACTAAAAGACCGACTTCTGAATTTTCTGATGAAGAATTATGACGAAATTCTTCGTTCATCCACATCTGAATCAGGATCTACACCATCAACGCAAATCCTGACTTCATCTTCAGCCGATAGTCTCATTTTCTGAAGTCGGCGGTGCTTCTACTGATAAGGGACGACTCCCAGATGATCGAGAGACATACAAAGTACCACCTTTCTAGTGTCTCTGAAAGGTTGATTCACCTCAGGATGAACATCTGCAGAAGTCTTCATCTTTGACTTGATGTTTCTGGAGCGTTCGTCGGAAGAGCCAGAATGGTGGTTGTAACCAGAAGTCACCACTATCTGAGGCGAAAGATATGGAGTCATGGATGTACCAATAGCAAACACGCAACGAAAATGGTAACAATCCAACTCTTACCTATTTATAGTTTCACTAGCTGTAGTGATTATAACGTCAAAATTTCAAAAACTTACTCGTTCCTTCAAACCCGCAAAGACGAGCAAAATTCGTTATTCAAAATCATGACTTGATTTTCATAAAACCGTGAACAACCCACGTGAATTTTAACATCCACTGGTTTTTTCAAAAATTGGACAGACGTCCATTCTACAATTGTGAAAACTTACATACAGACATTATTTCACCATGTATAATTGTCTACTTTCAACAGTTGTTCAAAATCAAACATTGGTTTTACAAAAAAATATATATTTAACGTGAAACCCACGTAAGTCTGAAAAATAACATATATATATTTGTGCTCCCTCGCGCGAGCATCTTCCTTTGAAGCGAGAGTATATTTTCAAAGATTTCTGAAAGCTTGAAGATAAAAAATTTCATGAAAGCTAATATACAAAATTTTATTACTAACAGACGCACGTCTGTTCAAAAAAAAAATCCCTCGTACGAGCATCCACCTTTGAAACGAGAGTTTATTCCACTTTGTGAAATCTCGCGTATTTAAAAAATAAAATTTTTTTTTTTCGTGAAAGCTCATAGACAAAAAATTTATCATTAGACTCGGGCCTATTTTGTTTGTTTCTTAAACTAATTAACGAACGAACGAACGTCCGCGCTAAAACGGATTCCTTTCTTGGGCCCGGATCCGTGAATCCTAAACCGACCAAGGTTCCATCACCAAATCAGCGGTGCTACACCACTTTACGCTCGTTAGACAATGCTCTATCATGCCACTGGGATCTTCGTTCAAGCCATGGTTCGCTCGTACAATCGAAAATCCGGTAACATCTTATCTTACGGCTAAGTTCAATTACTTATTTCGTTCATAACTGGAAAATCAACATTCAGTGCTGACTGGGGAACATGATTGTCCCTCACTAAGCAGGGGACTTAATATAAATGGTGGATTTTCGACAAAGGCTAAAATCGTAAAACCATAATTGTAGTACTCCTAATCCAACAATCAGATGAGTATTGAGACTCATGTCTCTCGTCGAAAGCATGAAAGCTCATGCCACAAAATCTCTGGTTGAGAATGTTGTCTCTCTGAATATATGCAGATGTGTAGTCTCTCAGCTGAGGCAACGGCACATCTCATGAATACTGAGAAATTTCAGTAATTACTTCTATATATAATCGAAAGATTGGACGGCTCCTAGACATCTTGCCTGCTAGTATAGAGCAATAACGTCTCAGGATGCAACAAGGTTTTCCCTGACTATATAAAGGATATATGACGTTTCAACAAGCTCATATTTCTCAATTCTCAGATAATTAATGCTCCTAGAAATCATGCCTGCTAGTATAGAGCCATCAATTAATTATCTCTAATCGTTAACTGAATATTCATCAATATTCTACGATTCTTCGTAATATTTCGTCACTTCAATTCGTGGTTCTTCCCAGCAGAATCCACGGGTTAGTGATATATGTTCAGCGAACGGGCGTCTGAGCAAGCTATCGAGTAAGCCCTGACCAAAACGGTGCAAGTGTACTCATCAATAATGCACAAACAAGCACCTGAATGCACGAACGAGCATTCCAAAACACGAAGGAACGATGAACCTATGCAAAATAGGAAGAAAATGGTAAATAATTAAATTTTAATTGAGGCACCATGGGACTGTGCCCACCGGCCGGCCGGTCGTGCCGTGGCCAGTCCCACGCCCAATTTTATATTTTATCATATTTTTTATTATTTTCTTTGATCTCATGAAAATCTCTTCATTTGAGACAACATCCTTCGTTTCACGAAAATTCCTTAAATTCATGAAATTTCCCTCAAATCATGAAAAATAATATAAAGTTAGGGAAACTCGTGGGACCGGGCCCTAGCCGGCCGGTCATGCCTTAGCCGGTCCCACACGCCCTTATTTTATTATTATTATTTTTTATGTTTCCCTCATCTCATGGAAACTCCTTGGTTTCAACCAACTCCTTGATTTTATGATATTTCCCTAAACTCATGAAATTATGTAAAATTAGGGAGAAATGCACGAGACGGGCTCATTGGCCGACTGGCCAGCCCTAGCCGTGGCCGGTCCCACACGCTCTGTTTCTTTATTTTATATTATTTTTTTCCCTCATCTCATGGAAATTCCCTGATTTCAACAAATTCCTTGGTCTCAACAAACCTCTTGATTTTATGATATTTTCCTAAAATCATGAAAAGTATTATAAAATTGGAAAAAGTGCCTTGGGACCGTGCACATTGGCCGGCCGGCCATGCCTTGGCAATAGCCGGTCCCACACTTCATGAATCCCTTATTTTATTAATTATTTTCATCATCTCATGAATTTTTCCTAGTTTCAGCAAAACCCTGAATCCTTCATATTTTCTCAAAATGTTGCTCAAACGCGCATCGGAAAATATCGAGACTCCAGGACTGAGACACGGACATTATGGTGACACAGGCATGTCCCCTTGACCGACCAAGGCCGGCCCTGGGCTTGCAAATGACCTGTCCCACATATTTTAATAATTTTGACCTAATTTGCTCAATTGCTCATGTTAGGTCCAAACTCTTCTCAAACAACTGGGAGTTTGCTCAAACGACCATCAGATGGTCCCACGACCACTAAGAGACGGTCCCATAACCTCTTAGTCCGTCCCTCATCTCTCCATAATCAGGTTTTTACTACCTAACGCTCACACGAGCATTATTCCAATAAATGATTAAACCAGCATTAAATCATCCTTTCACCAACTGGTCTTCAGGAGACTTTGGTATTTTGCTCATTTGAGCATGTGGGCGTTACATGGTCGACTCGTCATCCCATGTAGCCGGTCCCTCCTTCACTCTGTTTTATTTTCAATAAATCATCGATTGATCAAAAATTAGGGTTTTGAATCCAGAGCTCTGCAAAAACGTAATTCTGAGCAGATTCAAATACTAATAATTTTATGATGATCCCGTGATCAACACTTTTATTATTATGATTGGCCTAGCTGCCAGTATCTTAAACGAATATTTTATCTGGTCCTGACACCAACAATTCATCAGATGAGCAACACTTGCTCATACGAGCAATATTTGCTCAGACTAAGGAATATTGGTTCAACAATCAATATTCAACAATTCCGCAACATTTGCTTACCTTAAGTTATCAACATTTATTCGACAATATACTTTTGTATCAGCAGGCACATTCAATTCATGAGTCTCAGAACATTTGCAAATCACGTTCAACTCAGCAATACAAGGACTCATCGTCCCATAAAGTCAGAAACTAACTCCACAATCATGAGATGTCAATCGTGTCACATGGGGGGATATTAACTAGGGTTTTGGACTGGCGGTCTACGGCACGTGTTCATACACACGGTGAGAATGTGAGCAAGTCGTGCAATCATTTGGAGGAATTAGCAAAGTAGTGGATGGGAAATTAACCAAGTTTCCGCATGATGAGCAACTGGTTTTGACACGAATTCCCACTTCCCCAGTCTTTGACTTCAGCAACTGTCACACTTCATGGGATCAAGGTGTTTACAATTCCAGCAATATAAAAGGTCTCTGAATCATGATTGAAGCAGATAAGAATTTCTCGACAAGTTCATACAGATAATCTTTCGTCTACACGAACTCATCGTCTGAGCAATCACTCTCAACTGAGTAAATTCAATCATTCAGAACTTTCTTACGCAGAATACACAACACACCTACAATCTCGATCACCATTGATCTCACACATTTCTCAGCTTCCCTCCTACATATCGACCCATCCTCTCTTGTGACCGAATTGACTCTGGAACGGCCATTGTCTTGGTTTAGGCCGGAGTCCTACAGATTGATCTCTCGAACTTAATGCACTCCCTTCTTGCAGTGCATCTGTGTGAGGTTGAGCATTTGCTCGGTTCAAGGAGTCTCCTCCGCACGGTCATCTCCTCGATTCCGTAAAAACCAACAAACCGTTTTTCCCCATCTGCAGATATTAGCTTGGTTGAATAAGGTTTTTCATCTATCGGTGAATATTGAATGCTTTGTTATCAAGGTAACTTAGATTGCAAACCCTGATTTGAAAACTATATAAAGGAGAACTCTAGCAAATGGGAAACCTAATCCCCACACTTCTTTGTGTTACTAGTTGCATAAACTAGAGTCGATTCTCCTTTAATAGGTTTCTCTCGAGACCCTGTAGGTTAACGACTTGAAGACTTCATTAGGATTGTGAAGCCAGACCCAACTATTTTCTCTGTAGTTGCTGATGAGTGCTAAAAAGTACATATTTCTATATATTTTTCTTGGCATTTAACTCATCTTTTGTGCATTAATTCTACATTTTATCCCATATTATGTATTTTCTTTGTTTTCAAGAATAAATATTTTTATTAATTAATTTTGCATTTTTAGGTACTAAATAAAGCCTGGTTAACTCACGGAGTGAAAAGAGCAAAGAAACGACAAAGACTCCCGCAGAAAGGCAGCGAAGAATGATGTTTGCAAGAGCCGGACCAACTAGAAGTGGGCTTGGAAGGAAGAATTTGTTCTTAAAGAAGAAGTGGGCTCAGAATTGTCTAAGCCCAAACTCTAACCTAAGTCCAAGACCAAGCCCAAAGCCTGCCTAAGCTCGTAGCCGTCAGATTGGATCCACATATGCATCATACGGTCGCTTCATCGTCGTGCATCGAAGTCTGAAGCTCCTGTCAAAAACTACAGCACCTAACTCCATCTTGAGCCGTCAGTTTCGTTGTACTTCCGCATCCAACGGTCGCTCCTCGCTTCCTTATGTCTCGCCGTTAGATCGATCCATCATCTTCGCATCCAACGTCTCATCCTCGCTGTTCATCAACAATTGCTTAACTCGCCAAACACACGAGCACCTAACACTTTCCCCTACCAAACCAAACGCACCCTTCATTCTTTTCCATCGAACCCATCTTCCCCCACCTCACCTCTGCAGAACCACTACTCCACTGTCACCACCTTCTCCATCATCGCCACCACTCCCTGACGCCACCAAACACCACCAAACCACTCTACCTTTTCCATAAAAGCAAAACCCATCATTTTCCCCATCTTTCTAGCCTCCTACTTCATCAATCTCGCACCTTCCCTATCCCTGAAACCCTAGGTTAGAGATTGATGAATTAGGTGAAGCTAAAGAAGAAATTGAGGCGTGGGAATGAAGCAGTGAAGTCAGAGGAAGATTGGGTCGACATTGTGGGTAAGATTTGACCCATCAAAGTAGGTAAATTTCATAGCCCTAATTCACTGTTAAATTTGGGGATTTTTGGGAATTGTGTGTATGAACTAGAATTGTGTAAATTGGGTATAAATAGGATGATAGGGTGTGAAATTGAGATATGTCTGGATTAGCCAGCTTCACTCTCTAGAGGTCTGGACTAGACAGGACCTCAATTGTCCTGTTTTGTTCCAAGTTCAATGCTATTTTCCATGTCCTGTTTATATTCAAATTTCAATTTCAGTTCAGTTTATTTCAAGTTTATGTTTAAATTCAGTAGTAGTTGCATTATGTTCTAATTCATTGTGTTAAGGTTTAGATGAAACCTCAGTGCACTGTCTGATAGTGGAATGCTAGGTTAGAGCCTTAATGCATTGTTTTGATTGAGCAATGGGAAGAGATTGATGCTCATAGTGCCTGTGATTGATTGTTCTGTCAAAAGACATTCAATGCTAGGGGAAAACTAGTGAGCAAATTAGTTTTCCTCCCATTCTAGATGTATGCATAGGATTTTCAACTCAACCTAGATTGCATTGCTTGATTAGGGCACAAGGTGGATTCAATTTCCTTAGTAACATCACACAGTTCTGCATCTTTTTCCTTTTCTATCACTGTTGCTCAATGCCTTTGCCTTAGGCTGCTGCCTTTGTTTCACTACCACTGTTACCTCATTGCTATTCACTGCCTTCATCCATCACTGCTCACTACCACTCTAGATCATTGTCACTGTCACCATAGTTACTACCCTTAGCTCACTGTAGGATAACTTTAGCTAGGAAGACTTCATCACACTCACAAGTCCCTGTGGACAAACCCCTACTCATCCCTATACTATAAAGCTTGGCCTTGTATACTTGCAAGTTTTGTGTGCAACCCCATTTTCACACCAGTTGCGTGATCTGATCTTGCTGTTTCTATCGTGTTGAGTACAATTGTAAGAATTGGCTCGATATTAATATCTCCGATAGGCAAGATAGAAAAGTAATCACAAATACCTTTGTCTTGTCATTTGTGATTCCATAATATCTTGTTTCGTTAATCGATTAAGATTATTATGAGTTGATTGATAATACTAGGCTGTTCTTCGTGAATATAAGACTGGTTTATCAATTGTTTCCTGTTCACCTTGATTTATCAAAAGACGGAACAAAAACTCATACGTATTTATGTGGGAGACAGATTTATCTATTCCAATAGACTTTTCTGTGTGAGACAGATTTGTTTATCAAGTCTTCGACTTTGGGTCCTAGCAACTCTTGGTTGTGGGTGAGATCAACTAAGGGAATCAAGTGCGTAGTATCCTGCTGGGATCAGAGACGTAAGGAGCGCAACTGTACCTTGAATCAGTTTGAGATTGATTAGGTTTCAACCACAGTCCAGTATGAAGTTCATTGGTAGTAGGCTAGTGTATGTAGCGGCTTAATACAGTGTGGTGTTCAAAGTTGGACTAGGCCCGGGGTTTTTCTGCATTTGCGGTTTTCCTCGTTAACAAAATTCTGGTGTCTCTGTTATTTCTTTTCCGCATTATATTTTGTTATATAATTGAAATATCACAGGTTGTGCTTTGTATCGATCAATTAGTAAATCCAACCTTTGGTTGTTGATTGAAATTGATTGATCCTTGAACATTGGTCTTTGGTACCGTTCACGTTACTTCTCTTATATTCAATCGGGCTCACAAATTTCTATTTACTGATTGGAGATTGAATTGAGAGATAGAGATATAAACTCTTATATATACTTTTCTCTAGATTGAGTCCGACTGTCTAGTTGATTCTTTAGAAAGTATATTAGAGTAAGTCCTCTCAGATTGCCAAACGAATTGTTGGGTGTGGTTGTTGTACCTCCGCATTTTAAAACACGTTAACTCAAGATTGTTTGTGATTTTCAATATTGAATGGATAAATCAATCACAAGTATAATTAAGATTAATGGGTTCCAATTGACGATGTTTACTTTGATTTTTTTTTTAAATGGATGATGAACTTTTCTTTAAATCGATCAATGTTGTTAGAATCGATTGATGAACTTGAGTTTTAATTTTAATTTTTAAGGAAAATGATTTGTATAGGTTTTGGTTTGAAAGGGTTTCAAGTTTAGGAGGATAGGGCTTAGAATTGAATTTTAATAGTGAGGGTAACTTAGTACATTTATCTAGTTTAGGTACCCCTTATCTCTTTCTCTAGATTGGGTGAGGAAATTGACATGCCCAAAATAATTTACCTAGGCTCCAAACTAGCCAGGTAAAATAACATATCTGGTGATTTAATTGAAGTATATAGAAAAAAATATAAGTTCTTAATTGAAGTGTATAGAAAAAATAAGTTATTTTATCATCACGGAAAATTTCTCATTACAGAAGGATGGCCCAGTTAAGGAAGTTCATATGACACCAAATAACAATTCTCCGTAAGTGCATCAAACAAGATTTCTTGGAGCTCTTGTCTTTGAACTCCTTATAACCAAGATTTCACTTGAAAAAGCATACGTAATTAACCATATAAATAGTATGTTCTACAGGTTTGATGTTTAATTGAGAAAATTCGAGCATTTTTCTCCTTCCAAGGACACCATATAATATATCACCAGCAACTGGGTTCCATATCTTCTTCTTATACTAGTTAAATTCCAGTCAATAAAGTTGTTAGAACATCCTTTGAAATGATGAAATGAAGCTTACTATCTTTGACAAAATATTGCCACAATTCCTTGATAAAACTGCAATGAAGAAAAAATGGCTAGCTAATGAATTTTATTGCAAACAACACAAGTAACCAGAGTGTTAATGCCTTTCTAAATCAGAGATTCTTACACCAAATGAAAAAAAGAGATCTTTCTGCTTCCAAATAAAAGAGAAAATGTCAAAACTCAGAAAATATTCATATTGTCAGCAGTTGCAAGCAACCTGATTCGACAGTGAAGGACTTCTTAGACGCAGCCACTGATCCAAGAGGGCTAAAAAATTCTTCCGGCCCAGGCCAATGGCTTTGGTCAATGCCAATGTTTATTATTTTATTTTTTTTATGCTTGTATATCTGGAGGGCTACTCGGACTAAAGTGTTAGCCCTCTTATAGGGCCGCCTCTGTCTTAGATGATAAGGTCATCCAAATTAATATCATTTGCACATTGAGGTTGATAACTAAAGTCAACTAGAAAATTAGAAATAATCTGGTGGATATTTATGAAAAAGGAAATATACTTGTTTATTTTTAAATGTTGTATTTCAGAGGCAAATCACCACAATGACGAGCATTCCTCATTAATGCCGGTTAACCTTCTTAAGGTCGCTGAAATTCTTCCTCGACAAGGTGATATCCAACCCTTCCAACCTGTGTGCTTGGCTGCAACTTATTATTTTTCCTATCTGTACTCTAGTTCTATACAGACCAAGGAATTCAATTGAGTCTAAACTGGCAATCGGAAACGCCTGTAAGTTTCTGCCATTGACAACTCTTTATCGGTTTGGAAGGAAGCCAATGGATGTTTTACTCTGATTAACAAATTGCTACAGTTTCCAGTCCGCACAGCGTCCAAGCCTGCAGATGAGAAGAAGCAGGGCCTAGCCAATTTGACAGCTTGCCGTAAGAAAATAAGTTGTGGTCATTTCGCTATCACTATTCGTGTGGTTTCCTCCAATATAATTGCACCTTGTAATGACCAAACTTATGCGGAGTTGCAAGATAAACACCCATCTGCACCTCCTCCTGCTATTCCTTGTGATGATGTTGTGTTTTATCTAGTTGTGGTGGAACGCCGGGCAGTTCTGGGTGCTATTAAGAGCTTCCCCAAAGGTACTTCTTGTGGTGGAGATGGCCTACGGGCGCAACATTTAGTTGATGCGATGAGTGGAGCTGTGGAAGATGTCTTGCTTTCTTCGATCATAGGGGTTGTCAATCTTTGGTTGACGGGTAAATGTCCTGCGGAGTTTGGTAAATTTATATCTAGTGCGCCCTTGACACCGTTACTCAAGCCTGGAGGCGGCATTAGGCCCATTGCAGTTGGCACGGTTTGGCGTAGATTGGTTTCCAAAGTGGATGCTTTCTCTGTCGGAAAGGATATGACTTCTTATTTAGGTGATTACCAATTCGGAGTTGGTGTACCTGCCGGGGGTAAGAGTATTTTACATGTTGTAAATGGCCTACTTGAGCTGAAAGGTCACTGGGACATGATGTCAATGTTTCTCATTGACTTCTCTAATGCATTCAACATGGTGAGAAGATCTCAGCTCATCAAATAGGTTCGCCTTCATTGTCCAGGTATTTCTCTTTGGGTTGAATTTTGTTATATGCGACCTGCTAAGCTCTACTACGACCAATTTATTTTGTCTTCTGCTCTCGGAGTCCAGCAGGGTGACCCTCTCGGTCCCTTGTTATTTGCTTTGACTCTTCACCCTATAATGAAGACTATTGCTTCTAGTTGCAAACTTGATTTGCACGCCTGGTACCTTGGTGATGGTACAATCATCGGTGATACACTTGAGATGTCCAAGGCCTTACGCACAATTGAAACTGAAGGATTAGGTAGGGGTTACAAAGAAAACATAAGTCTTTTGGCCCTCTGTTGACCCTAAAAGTTTTGTTGATGGTGTTTTTCCTCATGATATTGGTATACCGTTTAATGGTGTTAAACTCTTGGGGTGGTCCTGTGAGTCTGGATTCGAACTTCATTAGTGACTTGATGTTGAACAGAGTAAACAAGACTGTTCAACTTATGTCTTCCATCAAAAAAATCAGGGATCCTCAAAGCGAGATGCTTTTACTTCGCAATTGCACGGGTGTTTCTAGATTATATTTTGCTTTACGAACTACCAATCCGGCAGCCCTTCAACAAGCCATTGAGCTTTTCGATGATCATTTGATCAAGTACTTGAGACTTCTTGTCACTGGTGATGGCTCGGGGTTTGGACCTTTACAGCAGAGATTGTCTACCTTGCCTATCAAATATGGTGGCTTGGGCATCTATACCATGGCAGACACCCGCACTTATTTTTATCTTGCTTCTCAGAGTCAGACTGCTTCAGTGCAAAAGGTGATCTTGGTAACTTATTCTCAACAAACAAAGGTTCTGCTTATCAGTTGTCTCTTCAGATTTTCATCCAGGTATATAGATTACCATTTTCTTATTGTGTCGATGAAACTT
>NC_039365.1:104528244-104626748 GCF_003573695.1 Papaver somniferum | reverse complement strand
CCCCCCCCCCCCCCCCCCCTCAACCATGCACTCCTTGGCAGTTACTTATTTTGATGATATCAACAAGAAATCCCCGACCAATTTTCTATGTCTGCAATAGATTTCATTCTGTGGCAGTGTAACAGAGTTAAGCATGCACAAGATTACTTATTAGTTGTACATATTAGTGGGCTTAATCAATGTCTCAGGCCTAGACAGTTTAGAGCTGTTATTTGTTACCGCCTGGATATCCCATTATTTGTTGAGAATGGTTTGTGTTCAAGTTGCAATAATCATATGGATATTTTTGGAGATCACGCGCTTCACTGTGCTAAGGATATTGGACCTAAGTTTCGACATGACTTTGTACGTGATGTAGTCGTTGACGTTTGTTATAAGGCTGGTGTACCTGCGCGTAAGGAAGTTTCCCTCGGGTTTCTGTCGGATGATGGCAAAGATTTGAGGCCTGCTAATATCTTTGTTCCTAACTGGAAAAATGGCCAAGATGTTTGTATGGATGTTACAGGGGTCTCTCCCTTCACATGTGAAGGTACTCGCTCTTTCGTTCCAGGCAAAGCTATTTCTAGTTCTGTTTCGCGAAAACGCACTTAATACTTGGACAAGTGTACTTCACATGGTTATGGTTTGAGTGTTTTAGCTTTCTCTACTTTAGGAGAACTTGGAGATGACACTTTATGTTTTTTCAAGCGTCTGAAGAATTCTTTAGTTAGCAAGGACACTAGTAGTGGTTTTGGTAGGTTTATTTTTCATAGATTAGGTCTTGTTATTCAAAAAGGTGTTGAAGCCCAGCTTGTTGCTAGGTTGCCAACCAAAAGTTTGTAATTTCATTAATTATATCAAAAAATAAATAAATAAAGTAAAAATAAATAAAAAAGGACATTTTTAGGGATAATTTGCGTTACTTCCCCTGGCAAGATCGCTAATTTGATTTACCTTCTCTATGGAGATTAAATTAGCAAAACCTCCTTCCGTTACATGTTTCGTCCAGTTCCTAGTTAGCTGAGTAACCAGCACGTGGAAAAAACGAATACGTGCCATATTTCTTACCTAAAATACCCTCCAACAAAGAGACATATACCTCTTTTGATGGCTATAATGGCAAGAACAGACAATAGAGTAAGTTCTTTCTTCCCTATCTGTTCATGGCTTCAACCGATTGGTCCACACCCAAGTTCCATATCGTCTCTTTCTTTCTCTTACTTCACCTGAATCAAGAGAGAAGGTATGGAGGCTCTGTCAAATCTAGAGAAGAAGTTGTTGATATAGAGATCTCAATCAACGACACTCAAGCTACTGTTATCGTCAAAAGCAAGAAATTGAAGAAGATTCAAAAAAAATTGAATGGATTGATGGTGTTGTTCGATGAAGTTATGAAGATCTTTACATGGGTTTTCTTGGAGAGATAGATTAGATAGAATTTGGTGAAGAATTCATGGGATCTGTTGATGGTCGTTGTTAAGAAGATGGAATCGAAGTTGGGTTTTTTAAAGGATTGAAGAGAGACGCTCGGAGTTGTACATAATGGCAGTGACGAATTAATTGAATCTGGTGTTTCTGAAATGGATTGATGAATCAAGGGATTTGAACAAGACACAGAAGTATAAGAGATGTTGATGGGAAATTGAGATGGTTATAAGCAAAAAGAAGAGCATGGGTCTGGAATTTAAGGTGTTGCCATTGATTTCTGGTGACTTGGGGAAGTTGATGGAGCTGGCTTCAACCAATTAATGGCGGTCATAATTTTCAAGTAGTAAGATTGGATTAGTTTATTTTCAATTTGATCTCTTCATCTTCAATTCCAAATATTCTGACATATGGTTATGTTGATTGGGGTTAGAACTAGCAGAGGGTTATGTACTTGAAGATTAAATGAGGAGAATCTTCCAAACCAAACACGTCGATGGCTATGATTATTTTGGTTTTGGATTCGAAGAATTTGGAAGTGAATATGAAACCGTGAGCTTTCAAAGCAGCGGTTATATAATCGGGTGTTTTTTGTTTCCGGTTTAATGAACCGGAGAAGGTGAGGATATTTTGGGTAGTTGACCAATTTTTTTTTCCTCTTCCACCTGTATATAGTTGTTGACTCAGCTAACTGGCTTTGGGAGGAATATGTAACAAAATGAGGTTTTGATAATTTAATCTTTGTATGTGAGGTAACTCAAATTAGCGATCTTGTCGGGAGAGGTAACGCAAATTACCCCTTATTTTTACTATTCTTGTATTTATTATAGTTTTTTAGCTAATTATACTATACTTAATTAAGTTATTTTCATTTATAATATTTAAGAAAATTTTAAAAAATACATAAAATATTTGTTTAAGATCTTGTAAGTTCAGAAAATATTTCTTAGTTGAGGTAACAATATGCATTTGATGGAGTATTCTTGTGATTAGGTAGGAAAATTTTAATTATTTGGTAAAAGGTTATTTATATTGAAAAGGCGGGAGTTTAACAACCACACCCAATAATTCTCTTAGCAATCTGTATGGACTAATTCCAATATGCTTCCAAGAGAATCAACTAGAGAGTTAGACTCAATCTTAAGAAAAGTTTATCAAAGAATTATATCTCAATCTCTCAATTCAATCCGCAATCAAATAAGCAATAATTTGCGAGACCGATTGAATATAAGAGAGATAACTTGAACGGTACCAAAGACCAATGTTCAAGGATCAATCAATTTCAATTAAGAACCAAAGGTTGGATTTACCAATTGATCGATTCGACGCACAACCTGTGATATTTCAATTATATAAAAAAATATAATGCAGAAAAGAAATAACACAAACACCAGAAGTTTTGTTCATGAGGAAACCGTAAATGCAGAAAAACCCCGGGACCTAGTCCAGATTGAACACACACCGTATTAAGCCACTACAAACACTATCCTACTACAAACTAACTTCGGTCTTGTTGATGGTGGATTTTTAACAAAGGGAAAAACCGTAAAATTATGAGGCATGTTTTTGACACGGCTTTCAGGCATGCAACGATTCATATTTTACGAAGCCATGATTAATATGTATTCGAAAAGCCCTACTAGATGTGTGATTCGATCCCTGGCATTTCATCATGACCTCTATGCAGAATAACATAATTGGCGGTTCTCCCTAGATTGAGAGCTTAACGCATTCAGGACGTCGGTGAAACTCACTGTTCCCTGACTGCAGGAGAGAGACCCACCTCCACATAGAAGAATAGTTGGGCGGCGAATGCCTTCAGGACGTCGGTGAAACTCACCGTTCCCTGATTATGTGGAGAGATAGTGTATAGATTCAGGCGGTTCTCCGTATATTGAGAGAAATAACGCCTTCAGGTCGTAAACAGCACCCGTAACTCCCTGTCTATGCACCACTCAGAATGGATGTGACGCTTTAACTGGATAATATCTTTTATGCAATAGATTAATTCTGCCGTGACATTCATCATTGAATTCCCAGAATAATCTATTATTGCTCCTATTCCATGGTCGAATCCACGGCCTGATCCCATGGGATGGAAATAAAAATTGCTCCTATTCCATGGTCGAATGCATGGCCTGATCCCATGGAATGGAAATAAACAATTACTCCGATTCTATGATCGAATCCACGGCTTGATCTCATAGAATGACAATAAACTACTACGTTATCTCATTATTCTGATTTCATGATCGAATCCACAACTAATCTCATGAAATGGTGATAAATAATCTTAATTACTCTGATTCTATGGTCGAATCCACGATCCCATAGGATGGTAATGTGTGTTTTATTATTCTGGATTCATAGCCGAATCCACAGCTGATCCTATGAATTAATAATAAACAACTATTCATTTTTATTACTCAGTTTCTTGAATTATTCTCCACTGAATTTCATAAATTAGTAATAAATACTCAACAACCGGGCATCTGGACCATCACTAAGTAAGCCCCACAAAAATGGTGCAAGTGTACTCGACAATGATGCGCGACTGAGCATCCGGATGCACAAACGAGCATCCAAAAACATAGACAGATGAAGAATCCTACGCAAAACTGGAGAAAAACAACAAATAATAATAAAATAATAAGAGGCCCCCAGGGGCCGGCCCACCGTCCGGCCATGCCCTAGCCGTGGTCGGTCCCATGCCTCCTTTATTATTTTTCCCTATTTTGTTATTTTTCATGAACTCATGAAAACTCCTTGATTTTAGCAACTTTCCTTGTTTGTGCAAAACTCATGAATTCTCCATACCTTCATGGATTCATGAAATAATATTATAAAATAGGAAAAGGTGTGCGGGACCGGGAAACTTAGCCGGTCGGCCATGCCCAAGCCGTGGCCGGTCCCACACCTCACAATCCCTAGCTTTTTATAATTATTGCTCCCAATCTCATGAAACTCCTTTGTTTCAACAAAACTCATGGATTCTCCATAATTTCAAGGATTCATGAAAAAATAATAATATAAAAATAGAGAAAGGTGTGCGGGACCGGGCAACCTAGCTGGCCACCCATGCCCTAGCCGTGGCCGGTCCCACACCTTGCAATCCCTAGTCTTTTATAATTATTATTTTCTTCAATTCATGAAACTCCTGGGTTTGAGCAAAATTCATGATTTCTTCATATTTTCTCAAATATTGCTCAACTCATGAA
Source organism: Papaver somniferum (assembly GCF_003573695.1). Classification (NCBI taxonomy): domain Eukaryota; kingdom Viridiplantae; phylum Streptophyta; class Magnoliopsida; order Ranunculales; family Papaveraceae; genus Papaver; species Papaver somniferum. The sequence continues at coordinate 104,622,126 of NC_039365.1, read as the reverse complement.
AAAACCAAAAGCCAACATGGTCACATGACTGGCTAGCCTCTCACGGCAATTTTAAATATTAAAACACTTTTATTTTAATTAATACAAAATACTGATGAATTGAGCATACATGCTCATTCCAACAAAAATCAAGAATTTCAGTCAAGATGAAACTCTTCTGAAAATTCACACTATTGCTCGAACACACATCAGAAAATACTGAAACTCTCAGTATGGAGACACGGACACCAAGGAAACGTGTGCATGCCCTCATCACTGACCAGTATCATTCCTAAGACTTGCACAAAGCCGGTCCCACAAGTTTTCATAATTCTGACTTAATTTGCTCAATTGATCATATTGGGCCCAAACTCTCTCCAACCAACCTGGGGATTGCTCAAACGGCCAACAATTGGTCACGTGACCACCAAGAGCCGGTCTCATGGCCTCTTGCCATCTCTCATACCTAGGTTTCATCACTTTATGACGAACCTAGAATTTTTTCAGTAAAATGATGAAACCGACATTTTATCATCATTATTTCACCAACTCTCAAACTGAGAACCTGTGCGTGCTCACTCGAGCATCGGGCACCTCATGGATGCCCATCATCCCATGTGGTCGGTCCCTCTATCACTCATAACCTATTTTCAGAGATTCATCAACTATGATCTGAAATTAGGGTTTCAAATAAATGTTCTACGAATCATCATTCTGAGCAAGATTCAAGAACTAATGGATTTGTATTAATTCAACAACTAACATATGAATTAATTATATAATATTCGGTATTCTACCAATATTGTAATATTTTATTGGGTCACGCCACCAATAAATATTTCATCGAATCGAGCAATACTTGCTCAGTTGCTAAAATATTATTCAGTTTTTAATATTTAATTATTTATCAGTAATTTGTCGAATTGAGTAACACTTGGTCAATTGCACGTCAAGTTATCAACATTCAGTATTTTGTCGAATTGAGCAATACTTGCTCAGTTGCACGTCAAAATTATCAATTTGTCGAATTGAGCAATACTTGCTCATTTGCACGTCAAAATTATCAATTTGTTGAATTGAGCAATACTTGCTCAGTTGCTTGTCAAATTCCCAATATTCAGAAATTCGTCGAATTGAGCAATACTTGCTCAGTTGTTCAACGGGTCAGTAGTTCATCATTGAACTTACAATATTGACACCATTTTGGAGAACTACATGTTCGATCCTTGAATCGCTGAGCATTTATCACTTATGCTCGATTCAACAAAACCTAGACTCACTGTCTAATCAGTCAACAACTGACTAACTAAATACACGTATGCCACTCAGACTCCATGATTCATGAGACATCAATCACGTCACAAATGGGGGATATCACTCAGGGTTCTGGTCTGGCGGTCTACGGCACGTGGATTCATCCACGATGAGAAATGCGCGTAAGTCATGCAAACGGTTGAAGGAGTTAGCAAAGTAGTGGGTGCACGATCAGTCAAGTCTCCACACGATATGGAACTGACTTTACCACGATCTCCCACTTTCCACTCTTTCACTCAATAAAACCGTCACACTTACAGGGATCAATGTGTTCACTATTTTGACAATATAAATAAGTCTCTGAATCCATGATTGAGAACAACAGATAACGAATGATCATCAGCTATCATCAATTGTCTATACAGAATTTCTCGAGTAACTACTCTCAAGAATTCATCAATCGATAAGAACTTATTCGAACTTACCAGTTCATCAATATTGCGGAAACCTTCAACACACTCACAATCCTTGATCATCATTGATCCCACACAATTCTCAGATTCCCTCCTACAGATCAACCCATTTCCTTCATTGCGACCGAATTTATTCTGGAACGGCCATTGTCTTGGTTTAGGCCGGAGTCATACAGATTGATTTCCCGAATCTAAGCACCCCCTTTGCAGCGGTGCATCTGTGTGAGGATTAAAAAATTTCTCGGTTGAGGAGTCTCGGCTCACGCTCAGCTCTTCGCTTCCCTAAAAACCAGCAAATCGTTTTTTCCCCATCTACAGATTGACGACTACAGTGGGAGATTAATCTCTCGGTTGCAATCTCACTTTTCGCAAGATGGTTGATCTTAGGTCAGGCTCAGTTACAAATCCTAACGCAAACCACGCTATCACTAGCAACAATAACAATGATGGTATTCCTGAAATCATTCCGGATTCTAACAATGGTTGATCTTAGGTCAGGTTCAGCCGGCGTCCCGAGGAAGTCAGAGAGAATCCACCCACTATCGCTGATCTCATGAAAGTTCAGGAAGTTCTCGCCAAGAATCAAACTGATATGGATGCTACCCAGAAGGATCTATGTAACAACCTCAAAACTCTCACTGACAAGATGTCAGATAAAACTCAGGAGAAGGGAAAATACAAGGAAACATCTCCAATTACGAATCCGAAAGTTATTCCAGTCCCTAACGAAGATGAAACCCGCAAAGCTGCAGAACTTGAACCTGCCGGTTTCATCACCCGTGAATACCTGGAACGTTTTATGGAGAATCTAGGAAGGGGCCATACACCGACCGTGCACGGTCATCAGCCTCCGTATCCTGCTGCCACACAAAGGATCTCTCTCCCAAAAGACTACACTTCTCCAACGTTCACGCTCTATAATGGAACAGAAAATGCTCGAGAACACGTTTCTCGATTCTTGGAAGCATTATGAGAGCACGAACACAACCATGTCGTCCGTTTGAAGGAGTTTTCAAAATCCCTGACGGGTCGAGCATATAATTGGTACAACAACATCGCACCAGGAAGCATATATAATTGTGGAGAAATGATTAATACTTTCTGCAGGAAATACTTCTTTGTATCTGAGCAAATTACTCTTTCCGACTTGGGAAGGATGGCTCAGAAGAGTGCCAAAAATCCGAATGACTATGTGAAGAGGTTTCGGGTCCAAGCTCTGGATTGTCATGATCCCACCGTTGCTGAAAAACAACTGGTGGACTTGTGCATTAATGGTATGATCCCAGTCTATAGAGCTTTGCTGGAAAATCTTCGTTTTCAAACCTTCTCAGAACTTCATGAAGCGGCTAAGCGATCATCGACTACGGCTCCTGCCTTGCTGGAAAGAACGAAAACTGCCAAAGTAGAAGAATTGAAAAACACTCGAAACGACGCTGCCAAGCGTCTAATCAACAAGTAGTACAATATTGAAGCTTCCATGAATGTTGCTGGATGGAGCAAGAAAAAAGCCGAGGCACGGCAACATAAGAATGCTTCTCCGACGTCTCACCCCCCGAAAGCTCCAAGGAAGGACAACCAGACAAGAAACACATAACCACCAGTTCAGCAGAATGACCCGGAAGTGACTGATTTCCCTTTTACCATAGAAGAATTGATCGAACTATTAGAAGTCTGGATTCAATATGGTGCAATCAAACTACCTCCCATCAAAAAGGAACCAACTGCGGAACAAATGGAAAATGCACGCTACTGTCATTTCCATAGGTATGTCAGTCATCCAGAAATTTGAAGCGCATATTCAAAGAGAAGGTCGACTAAGGGGAACTGGGAACTGAAGGAGTGCACAGAAATCCTCTCTCAATCAGAACTTTTGCACTCTCCGAGCAGCCGGTGAAGGAAGCAGTTCAATCCTTAATTGAGCATGTCTGCGAGTTGTTGTACTTGTCAAAGTCCCAAAGAGAAGATATATTTGTTGCACTGAACCAGATTTTGTCAAGCAAACAACTAACAATTCAGGAGACACTCCATGAACCGACAGTAACAGACAAAGAGATGTATGACTGAGGACTTCTCACCACGGTCTATGTCAAAGGAAATGAATTCAACCGAGCATTGGTCGACGTTGGCACTGCTGTTAACATCATCCCTTTGAAAACCCTCAGAGCTGCTGGTATCATTCGACAAGAAGCAACTCATGCTCCTATCTCAGTCAAAGACCATGAGGGAATCTCCAGGGAGGCTTACGGTTACATCATTCTCAACATAAGAAATGATTCAACCTGGAAAGAAACTAAATTCTTCATAATTAAGGAAGATCATGGATATGACATGATTCTTGGGCGAGCATGGATTCATGACGGAAAAGTTGATGCAGTGTCTTCATCTTCAGTTGCACAATTCTCCGTCGAAGAAAGCTCCGAATCGGAAGATGATCAACCTTTCGAGCATTTGGGAAAAGTCGAAGCCTTGATGGAACTCACGCAAAAACCTGGGGAAAACGCCCATGAATTCGTCAGGAGGTTTCGCACTCAGGAAAGTATTATTCCCCTTGATGCATATGTATTACCAACTTTCAAATATGCTACCCTAGTCCAGGGACCCAGCTCTGCTCAAAACCTAGCTATCACCAAACATTATGAGTGGTTAGTCTCGCCTCAGCAATACTTCACCAAATGGTTAGACGCAAAACCTCTCCAAATCCATCATCTCACTAACACGGTCATTGCTAGGATAATGACTGAGTTTCACAATTAATATCCTAAGTACTCTCCTTTGCACGAGTGTCCACATGTGCCGCAGAATCAGAAAGCTCCACCAACATGAAATCCACGAGGAATTCCAAACCAGCAGAAGATATTCAAGGCACGGGCAACCAAGCCTAACAAATTTCACGAAGGAGATTTTGTTCTTAAGGCAACCAGACGCAATTTACAGTCCACAAAGAGTTCCAACTGGGAGGGACCTTTTATGATTGCTAAGTCAGTTGCTGGAGGATACTACAAATTGGCTGACATCAAGGGAAAGACAAGTATACCAGTAATTCATGAGAATTGGCTCAATATTTTAGACGCATGAAGCATTCAACCTTGAGTGTTTTACATCCAAGACAAACGCTCAAAACATCTGACGCTTGCATCTTAGGATTTTCTTTTACCTGTATTTTTAATTCCTCCAAAATGTTTGCAATAATTGTATTCAGTATTTGAATTCAGCAGTCTATCAAAGTTCTTTTATTTAAGAAAAATCTCTATCAAATCCAAAATCCAAAGAAAATCCTCAATCAATCAAAAATCAAAACCAGAATAAAATCTCACATCTCTCGTGAAATTACGGAAAGAAAACTAAAGAAATCCATCAAAGTATGATTTCTGCTTCTCAGCATTCTCCAAGACTTGAAAAGCCGCTTTCTCCAACTCCAGCTTTTCGGTCAGCTCAGCAATCTTAGTCATTTTCTCCATCACAGCATTACTAGTAAAAGGGATGTTCTTCACTACTGCATCCTTGATGATGTTGATCTTCTGACGAAGCCACTTCAAGTTAAAGCCAAGTCTCTCAGAATTCTCCAAGTTGTACTCCCAATCAAAGAGTACATCTCGAGTAACAATACTTCTGTCCCTGGTTCGTATATCATCTATAACACGCAATATGTTTCCTAATTGCATTGTCAAGAAGTAGTTACGATCAGGATCCCTGGAAACAACAATATGACCATACATTTTCCATAACTTCTCATACATATTGGCACACCCAGTAGGAATGCTAAATCCACAAACATACACATGATACGGGAGTGAAGCACCAAATGGAGGATCACAAACAATCCCTGCATTGGGATATTTGTGTGTTACTACACGATTCTCAACTACTGGAGCATCCTCTATTGTCATTGCAGCATCTTCTTCTGGGACAGTCTCTTCTGTTCTTGGCTCGGTTTGGATAGCAACTGGAGTCTCAGTTTCCTCCATGTCTTCAATAATGATATTCTCATAACCCGGATGTGGAAAGTTGGTGATGTTACTGCTTTGATTCACCATATTGCTCGAATATTCAACATTGGTTCCGTTATTCTCAACTTCGGTGTTTGGTACCTAATACGAAGATTACATGAGATTAGAGCATGAAAATCAAAGGCAATCGTAAAATACAGCATGTAAGTGAACTAACATTATATAATTTCTTTATTGTGCATCCAAGACATGGGCAAATGGTGTGGAACTCATGAAATACGTTTTCTACAAGCTCGTCTGAAGAAGTTCTGCACTGCCCTTTATAAAACGTTGAACTGGGAGCAATTGGTAAGGAATCTAAGGTTGAGATATACCAGTCTCTTCGTATGGATGTTATCTACAACATGTCAAAATTTCACATCAATTGAATGAAAGAGCTAGGATATGTGGCCAAAACATCAGACAACATGCAATCTGAAAAAATTCTGAAGGTCTCCTGGAAGTTCACTATTTCGCCTTTTTCAGGACCTAAACATGCTCAAAATTCAAAAATCTTCTTCGATAAAGCTTGGAAATCTCCTGGGCTTGAAAATGCGTATGCAGATCGCGAAATTCCGACTTCAGACGAGAATTCTACAGCGTTTTTGCTAAAATCTGAAGTCTGAAATTTTCTGATGATGTATTTTCGGAAAAATTATCCATAAATTTACATGGATTCTCATTCATTCATTTACAAATCAGCAACATTATACTTCTATGAATATAATACAAGATAGATACTTACTTGAGGGGTTCCCAAGTCGTCCGAAGGATTGGAATGGTCGGTATCAACATTAGTAGCATTGTTATCTCCATTCAGTTCCGACTCTTGAAGGTTCTCTTTCCCTCCAGTATGAAAAGATGAACGAGTAGCACGACCATGTTGTCTCTCTACAACAATTTCCTCCTGGATTCGTCAATAATAATCGTCATTACTTCAATCGAGGAAAATCCATAATCAATTACACAAAGGAATACTCACATCGACCTCTCCATCAGTGTTGGATTCCTGAATTTCCCGTATAGAGGAAAGATGAAAACCGTCAATAACCGATGGAGCAAAATTCTGAGACAAATTAATAGTATTCAAGATCCTGATAACATGGACAAGAAAATCGCAACGATAAAGGAAGTTCTAACAACTTAGCAAAGAAGCAGACAGGAGACTGTACATCATTCGGTATCATCCTATGAGATGTTTTGCTCCTACCCTCTCCGCCTTGGGGACTCTCTTGGAGTTCTGAGAAGTCTACACGAATTTGAGGTCTCACAACGCGGACATTCTATCACAGAGTCAACAATATAATTAAAGGTGTGATTATCATGCTTTCGTTAAAATCATAAGGAAAATACTCACTTGTATCACACTTGGAGAGGTCTTCCTTTTATCACCGCTGGAAAGGTATCTCAGCCTGGGTCGATCAGAAATCATGTCAGAGGAAGGAAACTCTCGAACTGGGGACTTAACATCCGTCGCAAACTCATGCAAACGCCCAAGTTACTGACGCCAGAAGTCTATGTAACCCGGAGTCACAAAATTAGCACGATCAGAGCATGGGAATAAATACTCATTTCCCTCCACACGAGTGCAATCTAAATTATCCTTCAGATACTCAACTGATGGTTTGTTCATTCGGTGACCTGGGACACACTGGTCAACGCCCATTTTTCGAGCTTCCCTTTCGATGTTATATTCTTCTACTCGGAATTATCCATGCATCACTGATACTAGGTGGCAAAGAGTGCAACTCAATATGAAAGATCTCTCTCCATCATTCAAATCAGTACCAGTTTTCAGCGTGACATTTTCCTCAACATTTAATGAAAGTGATCGATTGCGAGAAGAGATCAGGAACCGACACCCAGGGGCGAAAGTTGAACTCAGATTCAATATCTAAGGCGTCAGTAATACATATCTTATATTGTGGCTGCTTTCTAGACCAACGCATGATCCTGGCGTTATTTTTCTCAAGAAAATCATGACGATTATCGACCTTGGGTCCTTGCAAAATGCTACGAGTAATTGGGGCATAACTCTCAAAATGCTCCCACATCAAGGCTTGGAGGAACATGGTATTGGCATATGTTTCGACCTTCATGAATACGTTGGAGATACTGGAGTCTACAACTAAAGAGTCTAAATTGGAAAACAACGAACCCAAGAATAGACTAACGATGGGAAGTTTCTCACCTTTAGCCATCTATATGGCGAAACAAATCACAAACGGCTTCACCAAGTGTCCACAATCTTCAAGAATATCCCTGGAGAGCCACAAGCATAAGAAAGCAGCAACTGTTAAAGTACCATCAACCGGTTCTTCAGGAACTCTATCTCTCGGCCACCAATGTGACAACCATTGAGCATAGCAGGATTTGGGCGACTCATTGATTCGTGCATATTGGCCTCCAATACATTAGATATCTCCTTCTCCTTCACCGAAAGCTCTTCAGAGAAATTACCAGCAACTGAAAGGTGCAACAAAGCAGCTACATCTTCTAAGGTGATAGTGAATTCCCCCCATCTGCATATGAAGGTGTGAGTGGGAACGCACCAATGGGCAAGCAAAGCTACCCTGATATATCATGATTGATAATTAAGTCTCCAACAGCTTGAATGGATCGTGTCACCTGGGCATGATCCAACATGGTCCGCACACGACTATGACCCAGCATGTGTCTTTCCCATCCAGAGAAATGCGTCAGAGGTTTTCGTGAAAGCTTGAACTCCACATGAGAAGCCGAAAAGTGTTTCCCTTGCAAACAAAATTGAATTACTTCTTGAGGAGACACCAACTTATTCTGAGTAGTGCTCCTGGGATTTATTAGCAACCGAAATGAGGAGCCTAAGGGACGCTTTTCAGGTCTATACAGATATACAAAGAATTTGTCCTCAGCAGTTGAAATGTTCTTAGTCTTGGGACTTTCCTCTTTCTCTTTAGAAATCTCATCATCATTTCTGGAGGAACCATCATCTCTGGAAGAGGCGTCTGTGGAAACATGCTCTCTCGAAGAAACATCATCTTCGGACGGCGGCGGTGCTGGAGCTGGCGTGAAATTTTTTCTTCCTCCCTCTTGTTGCTGCTCACGTGAAGGTGATGAAGAGATGAGGAAGCTTGGTCGGTCAAAAAATAAAATAAATTTTAGGTTTTTCCTTTTATATCAAATTTATTTCCAAAACCTAATAAAACATGGGTTTCCTATTTTGGACTCGGTCCCATAAACCCAAAACCGACCATAACTAGGCTTCTTAACGCTCAAATCAGCAGTGCCTCATCTCTCCACGCATACGAGGTGACACTTTATCTTGCTATCAGGGTCCTTATCTGTGCATTTGCTCGTACATGACACCATTGGAGCAAATCGAGGATTCTGAGGCATACCTTTGTAGACTAAGTTCAATCATCGATCTCATCGACCGAAAATCACCATCTAATGCATTACTGCGGAACATGATTGTTCCCCACTAAGCAGGGGAAATAATGTTGATGGTGGATTTTCAACAAAGGGAAAAATCGTAAAATTATGAAGCATGTTTTTGACACGGCTTTCAGGCATGCAACGATTCATATTTTACGAAGCCATGATTAATATGTTTTCGAAAAGCCCTACTAGCTGAGCAGTTCGATCCCTGACATTTCATCATGACCTCTATGCAGAATAACATTATTGGACGGTTCTCCCTAGATTGAGAGTTTAACGCCTTCAGGACGTCGGTGACACTCACTGTTCCCTGGCTGCAGGAGAAAGACCCACCTCCACACAGAAGAATAGTTGGGAGGCGGACGCCTTCAGGACGTCGGTGACACTTTCCCTGATTATTTGGAGATATAATGCATAGATTCAGGCGGTTCTCCGTAGATTGAGAGCAATAACGCCTTCAGGTCGTAAACAACACCCGTGACTCCCTGACTATGCACCACTCAGAATGGATGTGACGCTTTAACTGGCTAATATATTTTCTGCAATAGATTAATTCTGTCGTGACATTCATCACTGAATTCCCAAAATAATCTATTATTTCCATGGTCGAATCCACGGCCTGATCCCATGGAATGGCAATAAAAATTGCTCTTATTCCATGGCCGAATCCACGGCCTGATCCCATGGAATGGAAATAAACAATTGCTCTGATTCCATGATCGAATCCACGGCTTGATCTCATAGAATGGCAATAAACTACTACATTATCTCATTATTCCGATTTTATGATCGAGTCCACAGCTGATCTCATGAAATGGTGATAGATAATCTTAATTACTCTGATTTTATGGTCGAATCCACGATCCCATAGGATGGTAATGCGTGTTTTATTATTCTGGATTCATAGCCGAATCCACAACTGATCCTATGAATTAATAATAAACAACTATTCATTTTTATTACTCAGTTTCATGAATTATTCTCCACTGAATTTCATAAATTAGTAATAAATACTCAACAACCGGGCATCTAGACCATCACTGAGTAAGCCCCACAAAAATGGTGCAAGTGTAGTCGGCAATGATGCACGGCTGAGCATCCAGATGCACAAACGAGCATCCAAAAATATAGACAGATGAAGAATCCTACGCAAAACTGGAGAAAAACAACAAATAATAATAAAATAATAAGAGGCACCCAGGGGTCGGGCCCACCGGCCGGCCATGCCTCTTTTATTATTTTGCCCTATTTTGCTATTTTTCATGAACTCATGAAAACTCCTTGATTTTAGCAACTTTCCTTGTTTGTGCAAAACTCATGAATTCTCCATAACTTCATGGATTCACGAAATAATATTATAAAATAGGGAAAGGTGGGCGGGACCGGGCAACTTAGCCGGCGGCCATGCCCAAGTCGTGGCCGGTCCCACACCTCACAATCCCTAGAATTTTATAATTATTGCTCCCAATCTCATGAAACTCCTCTGTTTCAACAAAACTCATGGATTCTCCATAATTTCAAGGATTCATGAAAAAATAATAATATAAAAATAGAGAAAGTTGTGCGGGACCGGGCAACCTAGCCGCCCGGCCATGCCCTAGTCGTGGCCGGTCCCACATCTTGCAATCCCTAGTCTTTTATAATTATTATTTTCTTCAATTCATGAAACTCCTGGGTTTGAGCAAAATTCATGATTTCTTCATATTTTCTCAAATATTGCTCAAATCATGAAAAACCAAAAGCCAACATGGTCAGACGACTGGCTAGCCTCTCATGGCAATTTTAAATATTAAAACACTTTTATTTTAATATTTACAAAATATTGATGAATTGAGCATACATGTTCATTCCAACAAAAATCAAGAATTTCAGTCAAGATGAAACTCTTCTGACAATTCACAATGTTGCTCGAACGCACATCAGAAAATACTGAAACTCTCAGTATGGAGACACGGACACCAAGAAACGTGTGCATGCCCTCATGACCGACCAGAATCATTCCTAAGGCTTGCACAAAGCCAGTCCCACAAGTTTTCATAATTCTGACCTAATTTGCTCGATTGCTCATATTGGGCCCAAACTCTCTCCAACCAACCTGGGGATTGCTCAAATGGCCAACAATTGGTCACGTGACTACCAAGAGCCGGTCACATGGCCTCTTGGTCGGTCCCCATCTCTCATACCTAGGTTTCATCACCTGATGATGAACCTAGCAATTTTTCAGTAAAATGATGAAACCGGCATTTTATCATCATTCTTTCACCAACTCTCAAACTGAGAACCTGTGCGTGCTCACTCGAGCACCGGGCACCACATGGACTCCCATGTCCCATGTGGTCGGTCCCTATATCACTCATAACCTATTTTCAGCGATTCATCAACTATGATCTGAAATTAGGGTTTCAAATAAATGTTCTACGAATCATCATTCTGAGCAAGATTCAAGAACTAATGGATTTGTATTAATTCAGCAACTAACCTATGAATTAATCATATAATATTCGGTATTCTACCAATACTGTAATATTTTATTGGGTCACGCCACCAATAAATATTTCGTCGAATCGAGCAATACTTGCTCAGTTGCTAAAATATTGTTCAGTTTTCAATATTTAATAACTTATCAGTAATTTGTTGAATTGAGTAACACTTGGTCAATTGCACGTCAAATTATCAACATTCAGTATTTTGTCGAATTGAGCAATACTTGCTCAGTTGCACGTCAAAATTATCAACATTTAGTATTTTCTCGAATTGAGCAATACTTGCTCAGTTGCACGTCAAAATTATCAATTTGTCAAATTCCCAATATTTGCTCAGTTGCTTGTCAAATTCCCAATATTCATCAATTCGTCGAATTAAGCAATACTTGCTCAGTCGTTCAACGGGTCAGTAATTCATCACTAAACTTACAATATTGACACTATTTCAGAGAACTACATGTTCGATCCTTGAATCGCTGAGCATTTATCACTTATGCTCGATTCAACAAAACCTAGACTCACTGTCTAATCAGTCAACAACTGACTAAATAAATAAATACACGTCTGCCACTCAGACTCCACGATTCGTGAGACATCAATCACGTCACAAATGGGGGATATCACTCAGGGTTTTGGTCTGGCGGTCTACGGCACGTGGATTCATCCACGATGAGAAATATGCGTAAGTCGTGCAAACGGTTGAAGGAGTTAGCAAAGTAGTGGGTGCATGATCAGTCAAGTCTCCACACGACATGGAACTGACTTTACCATGATCTCCCACTTTCCCAATCTTTCACTCAAGAAACCTTCACACTTACAGGGATCAATGTTTTCACTACTTTAACAATATAAATAAGTCTCTGAATGCATGATTGAGAACAACAGACAAAAAATGATCATCAGCTATCAGCAATTGTCTACACATAATTTCTCGAGTAAGTACTCTTAATAATTCATCAATCTATCATAACTTATTCGAACTTACCAGTTCATAAATATTGCAGAAACCTTCAACACACTCACAATCCTTGATCATCATTGATCCCACACAATTCTCAGCTTCCCTCCTACAGATCAACCCATTTCCCTCTTCGCGACCGAATAGACTCTGGAAAGGCCATTGTCTTGGTTTAGACCGGAGTCATACAGATTGATTTCCCGAATCTAAGCACCCCCTTTGCAGCGGTGAATCTGTGTGAGGATTAAAATTTTGCTCAGTTGAGGAGTCTCGACTCACGCTCGGCTCTTCGCTTCCCTAAAACCCAGCAAATCGTTTTTTCCCCATTTACAGGTCTGGACTGTAGTTGAACCCCAATCAATCTCACACTGATCCAAGGTACAGTTGCGCTCCTTACGTCTCTGATCCCAGAAAGATACTGTGCACTTGATTCCCTTAATTGATCTCACCCATAACTAAGATTGTCTACGACCCAAAGTCGAAGACTTTAATAAATAAATCAGTCTCACACAGAAAAGTCTACGGGAATAGATAAATCTGTCTCCCACAGAAATACCTACGAGTTGTGTTCCGTCTTTTGATAAATCAAGGTGAACAGGAACCAATTGATATACCAGACTTATATTCCCGAAGAACAGCCTAGAAATATCTATCACCTCACAATAATCTTAATCGAATAGCGAAACAAGATATTTTGGAATCACAAACGATGATACGAAGATGTTTGTGACAACTTTTATATCTTGCCTATGGGAGATATAAATCTCAAGCCAATATTATGGTTGCACTCAATCACGAGAGAAACAACAAGATCATATCACGCAACTACAGAGAAAATAGTTGGGTCTGGCTTCACAATCCCAATGAAGTCTTCAAGTCGTTGACCTACAAGTTCTCGAGAGAAACCTAAGGTTAAAGGGGAATCGACTCTAGCTTATACAACTAGTATCACAAAGGAGGTGTGTGTATTAGGTTTCCCAGTTTCTAGAGTTTTTCTTTATATAGTCTCCAAACCTGGGTTTGCAATCTAAGTTACCTTGATAACAAATCATTCAATATTCACTGTTATATGAAAACCTGATTGGATTGAAGCTAATATCTTTAAACCGTTAGGTCAAACTTAGCTTGTTATACACAAATGAAATGTAACTTCATTTAGGTTTGAGTAAACGTGAAAAGGCGAGGGTACCCAAATATACCTCAAGCTAAAACTTTTCCTACCTATAAGTCATTTCTCCGAAAGTGATTGTCTATGGACTGAGTCGAGACAATACAACTAATCGGTTCACACTTCGTGTGATCGTCAATGGATACGACATCGAGGCAATACAACAACGAAGTATGTTTACTTGATACAAAGGTTCGGACTTAACCAAACACAATAGGATTTCTTATCAAGTAAATAGGGATTAACGTTTGTGTAATTTACTTTAATTATAATAAGACAATTATAATGCGTAAATATAAAGTAATGACATGGCAAGATTTTGTTAACGAGGAAACCGCAAATGCAGAAAAACCCCGGGACCTTGTCAAGAATTGAATACTCTCAGGATTAAGCCGCTACACAAATTACACCTAACTTCGTATAGTTGAGACCAAGCAACTAAAACTATAGTTCACCTAGTTCCGTTTGTATTCCCATGCCTCCAACTTATAAATAAGTCACGTACTTGGAACAATTCCTTTGGTTCGTAAGCCAAACGGTAAAGGAACAACAAATCTGTTTGGTATCAACTTTATTCATCCAAGTGATTTGAGTCGGACAAAGGCTCTTCCGTTTATCTTAACATAAAATCCCTCGTCAGGTCCTTAGATCTATCTTATGTTCAACTACCGAAGTAATCGTTTAAGATTAAGCCAACAACACTCTTAATCCAAAGAATTGTGTTGATGCCGATCTACTCAATTAATAAATCGAATCCACCACAAGGATAAACCGATTATTAATTGGATCCTCTTTTACCAAAACAAGTATTGTGCACACCAAAGATCATAAACCCAAGGCAGATCTTCATTATCTTCTTTGTCTTCAAATCTTCTTAAATCTTCAATAAAAACCTGCACACAATCACTTGAATCTCTTGTGATCAATTACGCACAGAACGGAGTCTGTTAACAATGGAATATCACAAGATCGTCTTTAGAAATAACAATAGTCTAAGGATCCATGTCGAAACTCTGAACTAGTTTGAGTGAATCTTATATCAAAAGAGAAGATCCTCAAGCATAAACAAACTAGGTGCAATCAGATTTCAACCACCGTTAGTCAATCAAATCAATCGAAAACAAAAGATAAACCGCAATTATCTAGTTTCCCACCAACGATACACGCTAGAGCTTCTCAATCCCAAAGAAGACTTTAAACTGAGCGGTCGTAAGAGATTTCGCCTAATTAGGTTACTCTCCTCTCCGAATAGGCGACCGTAAGAGATTTCGCCTACAAGTAGTTTTATTTTGATATGTTACCAAGGAAACAATTGTCCGAACCAATTTTTCCACTTTAGTTTAGCAAAACAAAAATCAACTAAGCACCTTAGTCCCTTTTCTAAACCGATTTTTCAAAAACAACCGCTTAATTCGATAAGACCAAAATAAAGATAACTCTATTTTTCTCATCAGGTTCTAATTATCCATAAACTTGGACCTTTCAATTTTAAACAAGACAAGTACTAGGTTAGTTAACTAGCATTTCTTGTTAAGGCATTCGATTAGACTTGAATAACCGAAACCTCACTTTGATAAATCTTACTAAGATCAGAATTAACTTAGTTTCTCTTATCCGGAATCGAATTGGACTAAACAACTATTCCGTACACCTTTTATTTCGCTAAGCAACAAATAATTCATACAAACCAACATAAATCAACTTGCATAATTATTCACCTCAACCAGAAGCAATTGAAACAACATAGACATTAAAAGCACCGCAATTGCACCGAAATTTTGTAAGCCTAAACAATTGATACCATACAAAAGTAAGATAACAATAGTTTTTCTTAACTGGAACCAATTGAATCACACACAACATCAATTGTACCGAAATTTTGTAAGCCTAAACAATTGATACCACACAATAAAGCAAGATAACAATAGTTTTTCTTAACCGAAACCAATTGAATCACACATCATGGAACAAACATCAATTGTGCCGAAATTTTGTTAAGCAAAAGCAATAAATATATATGATATAAACTCAAGCTTTTCTTAAACTGGAAAACAATTAACTAACAAGATTGTTACCTCAAATTTCGCATCCACTTCTCCAATATGTTTGCATCTTCGTCCAGGGAGAATTGATATCGAAATATCATCATGTTGTCATCCTTATGCATAAACAAAAGAATAACAACAACCAACCTTTACCAGAGAAAGGTTGAAAATCGGTTTTAACAACTGCAAGCAAAAGTTGAAAATCGTCGAAACACATATGCTTTTATGCTAAACCAAAACCGATTCAACATATTGTGACTTTTTCACATATTGTTTCTACCAGAACCCCTCATGATTCTTTGATAAAGCCTACCAACATGGGATAGAAACTAATCCTGCTAAATCAAAAAGTCACCCAAACCACAAGGTTTCACAATATATGAGATCGAATATTAAGGTAGTAAAACCGAAATCAAACATCCCATAAACATACATAGCAATAAGATAAAAGAATTCAAGCACAGGCTATGTAAACCAAAAACTATCACAAGAAAAGTTACCAATCAAATAATTTTATTCATAATAGACCGATACAATCAATGAAAGAAATCAAAAATTGATGTTTATTATTCTTGCAACCTAGTCCTTCATGTCAGAGCTGAATGAAGGTGGATTACTACTCTTCAGCTTTTGAATTTCTTCAAGTAGAAAGCCTTGTTGCTTGACCAGAATCTCTTGCAGATGAGAAATTTTCGTGAAGGATTATGCAAGAGCATGTAATTCTGTCTTAAATTGAACACAAAAATATGTCAATGCCTCAATACACTGATCTTTCTTTAGGGTATTCTCTCTTTCCTTATTGCTAAGCCAATATCCCTTTCTGATTTTACCCTTAATATCAAGATACAATCCAGACTTAGACTTAAGATGATCTTTCTGATCTTGCATCTTCTCCAGAGAAACCATTTGATCCAGACCCACAGTTCGGACAAGGAATGATCAAAGTAGGAGAAGAATCTTTTTATATTTTTCATACTTCCAAAAATATAATTTTCTAAAAATATGAATATATCAAATATCTTCAAATACTAGATGTTATTTCCATAATTTACACAACAGTGCCTTGATTTTTCTTCTTTCTCACTCAAAGATTTGGCACACGTGGTGAGGAAAGAATTATGATACCGTTCAAGTGGTATTAGTATGGGATTTTCTCTCATTATGGAATTTTGAAAAACCAGGGTGTTCTTGATCTAGTATAGTATGAAAAGATCTCCTTTTGTTACCCTGAACTAACGAAGTATCTTGAGATTGACTGGAATTGCATATGCAACTTTTAGCAGTTCTGTTTTTAAGACAGTTTTTGCATCTTGTCTTATTTTTCCTTTTTCCATTAGATGATTTAATAACATCGGAAGATATGTCCGTTTTTAAAATGGGTAAATCACTAATGAAGGAGGAAGAAATAAAATTGACAACTAATGCAATATTAGTTGTTTCCTCTTCTTTAGAATCGTATGAATCAGAGGTCTCATCTAGAGTTACAGCCAACGCCTTGCTTCCAGTGTATTTCTTACGATTGGGACAGTCTTTAGAAATATGACCAAACCCTTTACACTGGAAGCACTACGGATGATATTCATCATCATCTTCATGACCCTTTTTGACAGGAACTCGATCATGTGGGCGAGATGATCGATGAGTATCTTTAATGAATCTCTTATTTCGCTTCTTTAAGAGATCTCGAAACTGTCTAGTAATCAATGATAATGATTGTTCAATTTCATCATCAGAGTTTTCTGGAATCTATTCATCTGAATCATCCATTTGTCTATTCCTTTCCACTGGAGCTTTCGGAATTCTTGCAGCTTTAAAAGCAATTCCTTTACATTGAATAGACTGTGATTCATGATCAAATATATTTAACTTACCAACGAGTGTGCTTCGTGAGAAAGTTGAAAGATCGTTTGCTTCTATGATTGCATGCTTCTTAGAGTCGTATGTAGATGGAAACGATCTGAGAATTTTACATACTATATCTTTTTCAGAAATAGTCTTTCCTAACGAGAAAGAAGCATTGATTATCTCAGAGAGTTTAATATGAAACTCTTCAAAAGTGTCGTTCTCATCCATTCGAAGGTTTTCCCAATCGGAAGTGAGAGTTTGAAGTCTAACTTCTTTCTCTAATGAATTTCCTTCGAATACGATTTGAAGATTATCCCAAGCTTCTTTCGAAGTTTGACATGTAGATACATGATGTTGTAAATCACGACTTATAGCATGAACAATAGCATTCAAACCATCTGAATTCTACTTTGCAAGTGTTCTTCGTTCGAAAAATCTACTAAGCGTTTAAACTCAGTTTACGAATTTTCTATCTTTGGACGAATATAACCATCGACGACTAATAGCCAAGTATTGAAGTCTCGTGATTGAAGAAAATATCTCATATAATATTTCCACCATAGATAGTTTGTTCCGTCAAATCTTGGCGGTACGTTAATTGAAGTCGATTCATGAGAACTCGAGTTCATTTCCACTAATACAATCCAAATCCAGTTCTCCTTGACCTATGACCACTTCCACCTGATGCTCATGATTCTTATAGGTTGGATCGCACCAAACACAGATTGTTAGATCTTTTCGTGTTTGCCTGCTCTGATACCAATTGAAAAAGCGACGGTACCCAAATATACCTCAAGCTAAAACTTTTCCTACTTATAAGTCTTTTCTCCGAAAGTAATTGTCTATGGACTGATTCAAGACAACACAACTAATCGGTTCACACTTCATGTGATCGCTATGGATACGAGATCGAGACAATACAACAAAGAAGTATGTATGTTTACTTGATACAAAGGTTCGGACTTAACCAAATACAGTAGGATTTCTTATCAAGTAAATAGGAATTAACGTTTGTGTAATTTACTTTAATTATAATAAGACAATTATAATGCGGAAATATAAAGTAAATGACACTGCAAGATTTTGTTAACGAGGAAACCGCAAATGCAGGATAACCCCGGGACCTTATCCAGAATTGAATACTCTCAGGATTAAGCCGCTACACAAAATTACACCTAACTTCGTATAGTTGAGACCAAGCAACTAAACCAATAGTTCACCTAGTTCCGTCTGTATTCCCACTCCTCCAACTTATAAATAAGTCACGTACTTGGAACAATTCCTTTGGTTCGTATACCAAACAGTAAAAGAACAACAAATATGTTTGGTATCAACTCTATTCAACCAAGTGATTTGAGTCGGACAAAGGCTCTTCCGTTTATCTTAACATAAACTCCCTCGCCAGGTCCTTAGATATATCTTATGTTCAATTACCGAAGTAATCGTTTAAGATTAAGCCAACAACACTCTTAATCCAAAGAATTGTATTGATTCCGATCTACTCAATTAATAAATCCAATCCACCACAAGGATAAATCGATTATTAATTGGATCCTCTTTTACCAAAACAAGTATTGTGCACACCAAAGATCATAAACCCAAGTCAGATCTTCATTATATTCTTTGTCGTCAAATCTTCAATAAAAACCTGCACACAATCACTTGAATCTCTTGTGATCAATCACACACAGAACGGAGTCTGTTAACAATGGATTATCACAAGATCGTCTTTAGAATTTACAATAGTCTAAAGATCTCTGTCGAAACTCTGAACTAGTTTGAGTGAATCTTATACCAGAAGAGAAGATCCTAAGGCATAAACAAAATAGGTGCAATCATATTTCAACCACCGTTACTCAATCAAATCAATCGAAAAAAACAAAAGATAAACCGCAATTATCTAGTTTCCCACCAACAGTACACGCTAGAGATTCTCAATCCCAAAGAATACTTTAAACTGAGCGGTCGTAAGAGATTTCGCCTAATTAGGTTACTCTCCTCTCCGAATAGGCGGCTACACCAGTAACAACAACAAAAGCGGAAGTCTATTGTTATGACAGATTAGTTTGCTAGAAAGGCAAACTTCATCTACAAAGTTTAATGGTTAAGCAATAAACCTCGTATTGTATTCCTTAATATTGTGTCTATCTAGAGTTCAAATATACTTAGCAGTTATGTTTTCAATATGCACGACTTGAAAGATACGTTAGGGAATGAAACAGTTCAAGTCAAATATCACTAAGCTCAAGTGGAAGGATGATTTTTGTCGTTGTATCTCCTTGCTTATTCACATCTTCAAGTCTTCGCAATACTTGTAATGTCTCATATCCTAATACTTTCAAGCTAACCTATACGAAGTTGACTCTAGTACATAGTCAAGAGACTCTTAACATGAGTTTTGATTCACTAAAATATGACAACCAAACTTGACATACCAACGCTTGGTGGGTTCAACCGAGCAATGCTCTAATAAAACGTACCTAAACGTGTACACTTAGTTGGTTCAACAATAGTTAACCAATGGTTAGCCATATGAGCACTTTCATATCAACCTTATTCATCTTCACCATAACTAGTTCAAATGACTCAAATGAAGTAGTTAGAGAGTTGTTCAATTGTTTAGATCTCATAGAAGTATACAAGACACAATCGAAGTAAAATCGGTTTTGATTCACTCGAATCGATTCATGAACATTATACCCATGGTTTGCAAAGATTGCATTCCTTAATATATATAAATGTTTTAGTTCATGGACAAACCGATTCTAGAAAGTAACCTACGTAAGTATGCATACGGGTGTGCGTACTTAAGTAACCGGATTGAGTATGTTTTCACTTTCAAACTCCAGCAGAAATTCACGGCCGTGAACCTTCTGCCAGTAGGCATAGGGGTACGCATATTGTCCCGGATTTCCAACAACCGCAGTACGCGTACGGGTACGCATACTTTGGGTTCCCGGTTTTGGACTTTTACACAAATGTGAAAACACATTATGCTTATATCCAAATATGGTTACATGTTCTAAACTCTCATTTCAATCATTGAAACATTCTTAAAGGATGTTATATAGTTGTTATCCACAAACTATTTTTCATCAAAGCGATTTTCAAGAAATTAAAATGTTCAACATGAATTCCGTCACGAGTAAAGATGAACTTGTCCAAAGCGAAAGTTTACCAACAAATATTTCGAGAAATAGATAAGCGAGATAAACTCGGCTCGAAATAGCAAATGTGTATAATCGAAGTTTCTATAGCAATATGACTTTTGTCTCAAGATAGGAGATAGATTAGATAGACTTTTGAGTGATAGATAAGTTCAAGTATCCACATACCTTTTTGTCGATGAATTTCCACCAGTTCCTTGAGTAGTTCTTCGTATTTTCATGATGAACGCCGTGGAGTCTAGAGCTCAACTACACTTACTATCTTAGTCCGAGACTTAGCTATCCTTGAGTAGCTCCTTGGTAACTAAAACTGAGAAAAAAGCTTGAGATAGCAACGCTTGAGAGTTCGACCGAGCAGTGCTCTAACATATATAAAGTGAAAATGCAGGGGTCTAACAACCACGCTCAAAAATTCGTTTGGAAATCTGAGAGGACTTACTCCAATTCACTTTCTAGAGAATCAACTATATAGTTAGACTTAATCTAGAGTAAAGTATATCAAAGAGTGTAATATATCTAACTTTTAATTCAATCCGCAATCAAAAAAATATAAATATGCAAGCCCGATTGAATATCAGAGGAGTTACTTGAACGTTACCAAATTGTTCAAGTGTCAATCAATGTAAATAAACAACCAAAGGTTGTATATTCTAATTGATTGATCTTAACGCACAACCTGTGATATTTCAATTATATAACAAAATATAATGCGGAAAAGAAATAACACAAACACCAGAATTTTGTTAACGAGGAAACCTCAAATGCAGAAAAACCTCGGGACCTAGTCCAGATTGAACACCACATTGTATTAAACCGCTACAGACTCTAGCCTACTACCAATTAACTTCTGATTGGACTGTAGTTGAACCCTAATCAATCTCACACTGATTCAAGGTACAGTTGTGTTCCTTACGTCTCTGATCCCAACAGGATACTAGGCACTTGATTCCCTTAGTTGATCTCACCCACAACCAAGAGTTGCTACGATCCAAAGTCGAAGACTTGATAAACAAATCTGTCTCACACTGTAAAGTCTATAGGATTGAATAAATCTGTCTCCCACATAAATACCCAAGAGTTTTTGTTCCGTATTTAGATAAATCAAGGTGAACAGGAACCAATTGATAAACCTGACTTACATTTCCGAAGAACAACCTAGTATTATTAATCAACTCACAATAATCTTAATCGACTAGCGAAACAAGATATTGTGGAATCACAAACGATGAGAAGAAGATGTTTGTGATTACTTTTATCTTGCCTATCGGAGAAATTAATCTCGAACCAATTATTTAAATTGTACTCAATACGATAGAATCGGGCAAGATCAGAACACGCAACTACAAAGAAAATAGTTTGGTTTGGCTTCACAATCCCAATGAATTCTTTGAAGTCGTTAACCTACAGGGTCTCGATAGATTCCTAAGGTTAAAGGAGAATCGACTCTAGTTATGCAACTAGTAACACACAGGAGGTGTGGGGATTAGGTTTCTCAGTTGCTAGAGTTCTCCTTTATATAGTTTTCAAATCAGGGTTTGCAATCCAAGTTAACCTTGGTAACAAAGCATTCAATATTCACCGTTAGATGAAAAACCTGATTCAATCAAGCTAATATCTTTCAAACGTTAGATCGAACTTATCTTGTTACACACAAATGAAATGTACCCTCATTTAGGTTTATGTAACTGTACCTAAACGCGTACACCATGTTGGTTCACAAATAATTAACGGAGGTTAGCCATATGGTAACTCTCATATCAACCTTATTCATCTTAACCATAACTAGTTCAAATGACTCAAATGAAACTAGTGAAAGAGTTGTTCAATTGCTATATTCTCATAGAATTATACAGGAACACAATTGAAGCAAAAAAGATTTGATTCACTCGAATCAATCATGAAAATTATAGCCACTGTTAGAAAAGATTGTATTCCTTATTATATAAATGTTTATGTTCATGTTTAAAACCGATTTTAGAACTTTAACCTTCAAGTATGCAAACGGGTATGCATACTTGAAATACCCAGACTAAGATTGAGTTACGCCAGTACGTAAACGGGTACGCGAACTTCAAATCCCAGCAAAAATTCTCGGACATGAACCTGGACGCCAGTACGCAAATGGGTACACATACTTAGGTTCCCGGATTTCTCAAACCAACATGTATGCAAACGGGTGCGCATACTATGGTTCACAAACATGGATTACATATGTGCAAGAGTGCACAACGTGACATATCCAATAATGGTTAATTGTTCTAAACTCTTATTTCAATCATTGAAACTTTCTTAGAGGATGACAATAGCCGTTTTTCACACACTATTAGCATCAAATCTATTTTCAAGTTATTGAAATAGTCATTACGAAACATTACAAGACAACACCAAATGATTGTATCACACAAACCATGTAAGATGTTACTCAAAAATTTTCACATGATATAAGATGAACTTGGTCGAAGCGAAAGCTTGCCAGCACATATTTCGAGAAATATGTAAGCGAGTTAAACTCAACTCGAAATCTCAAATGTGTATATAGAAAACTATATCGTAATACGACTTATGTCTCAATATAGGAGATATAGTATAAATAGACTTTCCAAGTGATAGATGAGTTTAAGTCTCCACATACCTTTTGCCGATGAAGTTCCACAAGCTCCCCTTAGTAGTTCTTCGTCTTCAAATGATGAACGCCGTGAAAACTAAGCTCAACTACACGATCTATGTCCTAGTCCGAGACATCTATAAATAGGCTAGAAATCAAGACTTATAGTTTTGATCACTAACATTGACAAACATTCTTGAGATAGAAACGCATGCGAGTTCGACCGAGCAGTGCTCTAACATAAAGAGCTCAATGTTTTGGTATTAAGGAAGAATATTTTTATTAATGAAAATAGTGATTTTCTATTTAGTTATCTTGGAATCATGAGTTTCAGATAGTAGTTCTATTTCGATGCTTCTGCTCTGCATCAATTAGTACTTAAAGATAGAGGACTCTCCTACATCATGATTCGACAGTACGGAGTTATTCGAAGAGCCACTCTCAACAATGAGAGAGAGTATGGATTTGTTCGAAGAGCTACTCTCAACAATGAGAAATAACAAGTAGAGATAGATAATCTGTAATGGAAGGTTAAGGCACTTACCCTCCAAATGGCTGAACTTCAATCACAGCAAGAACTCGGCCATGGTCATAGTCTACAACGAGTGGAGTAGGAGACTGTTGATGATTACAAAAACCTCGTGGTGACAAGGAATAGAGATATCAAGAAGTTGCACATAATCTGCGAGATTCATTTGAATCCGGATTAGAGCTTGGAATCTCAAAGTTTGGTGGTATGTTTTAATTTTCTGAGATCGAAAACAATGCTATTGTGGATTCAAATTTACCACCACTCTATGATGTTTACCTGTACAACGAGATTTCATTATGATCTAGTTATATTGATTTTTATTTTCATGAAGTTGTATGTATGATTAGTCCCAGTGCAAATATCAAGGATTATAAGAAGTTTCATCAGAGAACTATAAATGCAATAAACTATAACGGCAAAATTCGAGGACGATTTTTTTCTAAGAATGGAAATATGGTGGAGTATTTATATAAACAAAACATGGTTGCTTTTTTTCATTATTTTCTTATTTATTATAGTTATCTCACGTGTTGTTGACCGTAAGCGCAACAAATATCTCGACATTTGCTCTAGACATGGTTACTGCTTTGGTACCTTGGCTTTCACGACCTTGGGTGAACTGGGCGAGGAGTTTGTGGTTTTTCTTAAGAGGTTGAAGAATTTTGTTACTATGCATGACACGACTTCCAAAGTAGGCAATTTTCTGTTTCATAGAGTAGGTGTAGCTATTCAGAGGGGGGTTGGAGGTCAGCTTTTTTCTCGACTTCCAACCATTGCTTGTCCTCTGAGATTATTTTTTAAGACTTCTATATTGTTCCTTTTCGAAATATTCTTTCCTATATATTTTTTTAATCTTAAATATGAGATATATTGTAACAAAAGAGATAAGTTTACAAATAACTAGTCGGGAGCCTAGCAACAAGCTGGGAAAGTATCTACAAGTATTCGTTTACGATATTATAAGTTTATAAAATATCTCTTAGTTTCGGTAACGATATATTTTGATTTGTTAGGAAACATTTGATTATTTGGTAAAACATTATCTATGTAAAGAGCTCCATGTTTTGATAAGCGCAATAGGGAAATGTCAATATGATTGGAGCGGCCTATGCTTAAGTCCAAGGTTTATGACTTATGCATGGAAAAAATTCTATAGTATGACGAAGGCTCGGATAGATAGGAAATTTAGTGACGAAATCCCTATATTGAGGCAAAGCCGGTGATGCATGCAAGATGCATTGGCCCTGGCCTTATGGCCTTACACCCTTTTGCGGAAAAGAGTATGTTTGGAACCGTGTGAAAGCTAAGTTATCCTCATCATGCTCCACGAGCATGCTTGCAAGGGCAAATGAACGTGCATTTGCCCAGCCTTAAGGCCCGGACTGTAGATTCATCATGGCGCATCGGGGAAGCTATGGCATGCACGCAAAGGCGCGGTCAGGCATAATTTTCCGGTCCGTCACCACTAAGATCTCAAAAATTTTGAAGAATCATTCCCCGAGCATTAGCTGTTTGGTTTACTACCCAAGAGAATGCCTAAATATTTGATTGAGAAGAAACAAAAGGCCAGGAAATAAATCTGGCGCACAAACTACATCATTTTTTATTTATACGCTGCCGCCCAATGCATATTTCTTAAAGTTTACCATAAAACAATATATTAACTGAAAAGCAATTAGTATATTCTTGAATTTGTTAATTTGTTCCACACTATCATCAAGAAAGACCAATTAGGTATGAAAATGAGAGGGTATCTAGTACACCACAAACGTTTTTGTTCGTAAACATGTATGGACAATCCTTGTACAATCAAAACGTCAAGATTTTAATACCGCAAGAATGAGTATTGACAAGATCTGTATTCAAGATTGTAAACACTAGATCAAGCAAGTGTGTCTCAAAACTTTAAGATCTAAATTTAGCAAGGATAAGTCTTGTATTATCCATGTCACGAGATCGAATTCAACAAAATCAATTTTTGAAGGATATTTCTAGCGAGTTAAACTATCTGGGTTGTAGAACAGACGAAGACATTTGAAGAAAACTATCGACAAAGAGGTATGTGAAGATTAAAATATCCTATTTTCTCACGGCATTTACTATTAAATATTATGAGACTATGTTGTAGGATTTTAGTAGATTTAATATTGCAGTGAAGAAATTTCGTGTCAAGCTTGTCTCGATAAATCTCTCGAAATACAATTAAAGCAATGAATGTTCATAGTTCATTAAAAATCTTGGTTAGGAAAAATTTATTGCTCATGAACTATTTTTATTTCAAGTTGGTCATTTGTAAATTTCCCAAGAAGTAATCCCGTACCCAGTATGCGTACCTCCAGGGCCTGATTTTGCGAAAAATATACATGTAACCTTGGAGCTTGAATTCGCGGACTGATCATAGTTATGCATACCCGATACATTTGTTTACTAAATAACTCTGTGTTTATAAATCATGGTTAAAGTCTTGAGAGTTTATGAACACCACTTGTGCTCATAAGTTCAAAGGGTACTTTCTAACATGAATTATCATTGTACACGGTTCCAGAACCCTGGACCATAGAGTATATTCTTTTGTGTAATTTCAAGTCGTACTTCTTAGATGCTTAAATGAATTCTTAATAAGAATTTCATCTAAAATGGGAAAGTTTTTGCTTGGATCTCAATGTTATTTTATCTTGAGTTCAAGGATACAAACGAATTCAACAAGAACAAGTCTCTTTGTTGATCACAGTTAATAAGGACTTAAACTACCTAGATTGATAATGTACTACTTGTGTTATTCTTATTATAAATATAATGTGAAAAGAAAAACATAAGACACTCGAATTTTTATTAATGAGGAACACTGCAGCTGCACCAAAACCCCGGGACTTCGTCTAGCTTTTAACACCAAACTATATATTAAGTTTCTACAGACACTAGCCTACTATCAGACTTCAGTGTAGTTGAGACCGAAATAAACCTCAAAGAAATTCAGTTTCAGTCGTGCTCCTTACATCTCTTGAACCTCGCAAGGTTCTATGCAATTGATTCCCTTAGCTGACGTCCTTTGTAGCCTAAGAGTTGCTTCAACCTAAGTGGAGATTGTTGATACCAATCTGCCTCTAAGAGATAAGAGTATTTGATTTCCCTTTAGATTTTTCGATATCTAGGTTTAGAAATTTTTTTGCAATAAGCAAAGTCCAACAAACCTCACGAATTCGGAATACTTATACTCAGCTAGCTGGAAATCCTGGATTACTAACCATCTCTCAAGAAAAATCCAAACAAATCAAAGAAGAGTTTTGTTATCTATCTTGAGGAATCACAGCATCTGAGACAAAGAGAACTTCGCAATTTTTATCTATATCGATATTTATCTGAGATATAAGAACCTCGAAGATCAATAAGAAAAAGATCAGGATATACGAACTATCAGGTAAAAGATAGTCGAAATTGGATTCACGAATTTCTAAGTGAAGTCTTTAAGTCATAACCTAATTATGTTTCTCAGAGGAAACCTAGGTTTTTAGAAGTCGCCTCTAGAAAGTAACTAGGACACATAAGTTCCAGGGATTAAGAAATCTTGTCGCACGAGTCTCTCTATTTATAGATTTTCAAGGCTCTGAGTAGCTTTGAATTCAAGCTAAGATAACTTGAGATACAAGTAAACACTTTCTCGGTTTAGATGAAATTCTTATCAGGAATTCATGTAAGCATGTGAGAAGTTCGCCTTGAAATTAAATAGAAGAATATAAACTATTACTATGGTTCAGGGTTCTGGAATCATGTACAATGATAGTTCTATTGGCAATATGCCTTTTGAACTTTCAAGCAAAAGTTTGTTCATTAACACCCAAGACTTAACCCATGATTCACAAAAACAAAGTGATTATTGAACAAAGATTTCTTAGAAGTGTTTACGAGAGTTGTAGGAATGCCAAATGTATTTGTGAAAATAATTTATGAGCATCTTCTTAGTTCGATACTGAATAAGTATGTGTAGGGGTACACATACCTATTGTCCAGTCCGTGATCTCAAGTTGTTGGGATACGGATATCGTTTAAGTGTATCCTTAGCCATTCACTAACTCAGATCTCAGGCGTATGCTTATTCTCTTAATTAATTTGAAACAATCTCAATATCCATAGACATTACACATTGTTTCTTGGGCAATTTACAAGTGATAAACTTGAAGCAAAATTAGTTTGTGAACAATAAATTGTTCTAAGTAAGATTTCTAAGTATCTATGAATGTTCATTGCTTAAATTATATTTTGAGAGTTTAACCAAGAAAAGCTTGAACTTGAAATTTCTTCTTTGTAATATTAAATCTACTAAAATCAACGACATTGTTCATAAGTAAAACCGAACCATTTTATTTTATTCATTATGTTACCATTCTATCTTATGATACTATGTCGTATGAATTCTAGTAGATGTATTGCAAAGAAGAAATTTCGAGTCAAGCTTGTCTCGTTAAACTTCTCGAAATATGATTCAAGCATTGGATGTTCAAAGGTCCTTAACAATATTAGTTCAAAACAATTTATTGTTCAATAGTCAATTTGTGGGTCAGTTGAGAATAACCCAAGTAATGATTCTATCATTTGGGAATGTTTCAAACATCAAAATAGAGAAATACGGAACTTTTGTTATTTCGGCTCAAGGTAGGTTGGCGAACCATCTCGCAAACCATAGATATATGAGTTTCCAAAATACAGGGAAGGTTGGCGAACCAGTTCGCAAACCTTAAGTTCAGAAGGGGAAAGTTCACGAACCATGGTTATCTCGGTTCTTGAAAAGGTAACAAAAGGCTAGTAAGGTTGGCGAACTCGTTTCACGAACCGTTGCACCCTGACTCGTGAACTACCTTTACGGTTCACCAACGGTCCCAGTAAAGTTTAACAGATACTTGAAGACTTATTTTTTAAATATATTTAGCATTTCTGTGACTCTCATAAACACCTCTAAGACATCATTGATCACTAAACCACTTGTGTATGTGTATCATTTAAGTGTTTAAATGAACATCAAATTGTTTATAGTTCATAAGGCATATTTTCCAAAGAACGGTCTTTATACTCGGTTTTGTAAACGGATCACTGTATAATTCTTCAGTGTGATTTCAAGACTAATTCTCACGTGCCTACTTGAAACCCTAATTATAGTTTCATATAAATAAAGATAAAGTGTTTGCTTGAATCTCAAGTTATCTTAGCTTGAATTCTAAGAAACCCTCAGTCTTGAACATCTCTAACTTGAGATGCTCTTTTAACTGGGAAAATTAATCCCTGACATTTTGTGTCCTATTTGATAGCTAGAGTGGTCCTCTATAGACCTAAGTTTCCTCTGTGAAATGTTATTAGGTATACGACTAAAAGACTTTGCTTTGGGGATTTGGGAAGCCTGGTCCGACTATATTTTACCTTGATAGTTCGTGTATCCTGATCTTGATTTTTTGTTATTGAGGTTCTTGTAATCTCTTTCAGATAAGATTGATAAAAATCGCAAAGTTCTCTTCGTCTCAAACTTTATGATTCCCCAAAATAGATATCTGAAAATTATTCTTAACTTCTAAGTTGAAGATTGTTCTTGAGAGGTGGTAAAGAATCCAGGCTTCTCATCTAAGTTGAGTGTAAGTGTTCCGGATTTGTGAGGCTTGCTATATTTGTCTATTGCAAACAGATTTCCAAGCCTTGATCCTTTATCTAAAGGGAATTAAAATAAACTTATCTTTTAGAGGTAGATTAGTTCATAAGTCTTCACTTAGATTGAAACAACTCTTAGGCTATAAAGGACGTCAAATAAGAGAATCAATTACGTAGAGCCTTACGAGGTTCAAGAGACATAAGGAGTGCGACTGTAACTGAATTTACTGGAGGGTGCATTGGTCTCAACTAAATTCCAGTCAGAAATCTGATAGTATGCTAGAGTCTATAGCAGATTAATACAGTTTGTTGTTCAAATCTAGACGATGTTCCAAGGTTTTTCTGCTATTATGGTTTCCTCGTTAACAAAACTTCTAGTGTCTTGTGTTTTTCCCTTTCCACATTATATTGTTTACTTTATAATAGGATTTACTCAAGTAATATGTATTCAATCGTAGTAGATACATCCATATTAATTATGATCAGTTACCAGACTCGTTCTTGTAGAATTCGTATCTTGAAAGATAGATAACAAGTTTCTTAGTTGGCATAATTTCCATTGGATTATTTGGATATGACTAGATTGATCTTGGATATTGATTTTTGGGATCGTCCAAGTACTCTTCTTAATGATCAGGTTCACAGACTCCTTGATCTAGACTTTCTAATTGAGGAGAGATAGAGGTATAAACTCCATATTCATATTGTCAAGGATCATTAAGTTGGTCTACTTGAAAATGTTTTAGGTTTTTCCATACAGGCTGCCGAATGAAAAAGTTGGTGGTATACTTGGTATCCTCTCCTTTTCATAGATATATACTTTTCAACACATATATCTTTTCTCATTGATTGTAAGTCGCCGTATACTCCATGTATTTCTCCCCCTTTTTGTTACAAAAATGACAAAAATACGAAAAATACAACAAGTATTTTGAAAGGAACCACAAGTTCATAAGACCTCGATACAACCGTACGTCTAGGAGAATCAGATATCTAACATACCACTTTTTATAACAACACTAAATTAGAAACTACCAAAGTAATTAGATTTATCCTCTTCTTACCAAGGAATAATAACCAGAAGTTATGTTTCTTTATTTCGATAAGTCCAACTAATATCAGAGTTAACTTGGTTACTTATCAGTGTCCAATTATAATAAAATAATTATACCTTATTTCGATAAGCCAAACTAGGTTTAATGACAAGTTTCTTATCATGAACCAATTATACTCAAATAATTGTACCCATTTCGATAAGCAAAAACTAAGATCAGAATTAAATTAGTTTTTTTAACAGGAAAATGATTAACCAGATTAGTAGTTCCCGAATTCGATAAGCCAAACTAGAATCAGACAATCTAATTACTTATCAAGAAAGATATTATGAAAAATAATGCTTCCCTAAATTTCTACAACTACGCTCCCCAAAAAGATATATCATTACCCACCAGTTAAAAATAGAAATCTCCCTTTGTCTGTGTTATTCCTTGCAAAAAAAGGAATAATACAAAAACAACCTTTATCAGAGAAATGTCACATAATCTTAGCTATCACCTACCACAAGAAAAAAATTAAAACCGAAACAACTCATATATATTTCCGAATACACAATTTATAGAACGTAAATCGACCCTAGTATATATATGTGACTCATATATGAGTTGAATCGCCATCATCTTCTTATGATTCTTTGATAAAGCAACCCAAAAGGTTGGATATGAAATCCTTAAAAACTCACAGAATTTTAAAAAGATAAGTGAATATGATACTGAAACTTAGTTAACCAAAACCGAAGTTTATCTCATAATCCGAAAACAAAGCAAATAGATACTAAAGTGGAACAAGCAATGCAATCACAACTATCAACAGAATGACACAAGGATTTATAAATAAAAACTTATCATCCATAAATTATTGATAGTCTTGAATAGACTTCAAATAAATATTGGCATTAATCAACAATTAATTAGTCTATTCTTTAAAATATAGGAATGAGAAATTTTTTTTTAATCTTTAGATGCATCTTATTCCTTTGTACTTTCGATACAAGTTGATAATAGGTTGGCATCACCAGGCTTGGTCTTGTAGATCTCTTCAAGAATATAACCTTGTTGCTTTACAAGTGTTAGAGCATTGCTCGGTCGAACTCGCATGCATTTCTATCTCAAGCATGTTTGTCAATGTTAGTGATCAAAACTATAACTCTTGATTTCCAGTCCACTATATCCAAGTTTCGGACTAGGATAGAAAGTGTAGTTGAGATCAAGGACTTCATAGCGATTCATCATACAAGAAGAAGAACTACTCAAGGAACCGGTGGAACTTCTCGACAAAAAGGTATGTGAAGACTTGACCTTATCCGTCACTCAAAAGTCTATCTACTCTATCTCCTACTTCTTGAGACAAAAAAGTCGTATGCTATATATAGACTTAGATTATACACATTTGGTATTTCGAGCCGAGTATACCTCGCCTATGTATATCTCGAAATATGTGTTGGTAAGCGTTTCGCTTTGACCATGTTTATTTTTACCTAGTGACCAAAGTCATGATATGTTTCAATCACTTTGAAAATTTCTTTGACGAGAAATGGTGTAACAACTATATAACGTCCTCTAAGAATGTTTCAATGGTTGGAATGAGAGTTTAGATTACATACAATGATGGACATAAGTATTGTTGTGGAAACACATATGTGCATAAGTCCTATCCCTTGAACCAAAGTTTGTGAACTTTGTTGATCAAGAGAAACTGGAAGAATGGCTTGTTGCCAGGTCCGCGAACTGCCGATCTTCTCATCCCGAGAAATTCTGCTGGAGTTGACAAACTTGTTGCGTGAGTACCAGTCCGCGAACCCAGTCGGCGAAAAGGCGGAAAGTCTTTGCCGAGATTTTCTACTGGAGTTTGTAAACTCTGCCCGGTTGCTTAAGTCTGCGAACCTAGTGTGCGAACTTAATAAGGTTATATATCTGAAGATGATTTCTGAACTTAAACTTATAAAGACTAAGGAATGCAATTTGCAAACCGTGGCTATTAAATTCATGAACCGATTCAAGTGAATCAAATCATCTTTGCTTCAATTGCGTCTTGTGTAGTACATAATATTTCCTTGAAATTGAACAACTCTCTAACTAGTTCATTAGAGTCATTTGAACTAGTTATGGTGAAGAAGAATATGGTTAGTATAAAATGCTCATATGGCTAACCTTTTGGTTAACTATTGTTGAACCAACAATGTACACGTTTGGGTACGGTTAACAAACCTAGAAGCGTGCATTTCATTTGTGTATAACAAGCTAATTTTTCGATTTAACGGTTGAGAAATATTAGCTTGAATCTAAATCAGGTTTTCATCTAACGGTGGATATTGTTTGCTTTGTAACCAATGCGAAACCCTGATTTGAAAGACTATATAAGGGGACATCTAGCAACTCTGCAAAACTAATCCCCACACTTCACGTGTGATACTAGTTTGCGTGCTAGAGTCGTTTCTCCTTTAACCTTTGGTTTTCTTCTTTTAAAACCAGGTTAACGACTTAAAGACTTCATTGGGATTGTGAATCCAGATCAATACTACCTTTATCGTAGTTGTGTGATCTGATCTTGCATCTTCTATCGTATGAGTAAAATTAGATTGATTGGCTTGAGATTAATATCTCTGATATGCAAGATACAAAAAGTAGTCACAAACATCTTTGTCTCATTGTTTGTGATTCTGCAACATCTTGTTTCGCTACCATACGATTAAGATTGTTGTGAGGTGATTGATTTATCTAGGCTGTTCTTCGGGAATATAAGACTGGATTATCAATTGGTTCATGTTCACCTTGATTATTATCAAAAGACGGAACAAAAACTTTAAGGTTTTTCTGTGGGAGATAGATTGATCCTTTGATAGACTTGTCTGTGTGAGACAGATTTGTTTATTGTCAAAGCGTGCGATTTTGGGTCGTATCAACTCTTAGTTGTGGGTGAGATTAGCTAAGAAAATCAAGTGCGCAGTATCCTGCTGGGATCAGAGGCGTAGGGAGTACAAATGTACCTTGGATCAGTGGGAGACTGATTGGGGTTCAACTACAGTCCAGCCTGAAGTTAGCTTGGAGTAGGCTAGTGTTTGTAGCGACTTAATACAGTGTGTGTTCAATCTGGACTAGGTCCCGGGGTTTTTCTGCATTTTCGGTTTTCTCGTTAACAAAATTTCTGGTGTCTGTGTTATTTCAGTTTCCGAATTATATTGTTTTATCTTAATAATTTAAATAATACAGGTTGTGTGTTAGATCATCAATTAGAGTAATCCAACCTTTGGTTGTTGATTTTCATTGATTGATCCTTGGATATTAGTCTTTGGTACTATCCAAGTTATTCCTTATATTTGATTAGTACTCGCAGTTTCTGTTTGAGGAAATCAAATCAAGAGAGAGAGATATAAACTCGTTGCTGTACTTTTAATTGATTGAGTCTTGTTGATTCTCTTAAAAGTATATTCGAGTTTGTCCATACAGATTGCTAAGCGAAATACTGGGTGGTGTTTTTAGACCCCCTCTTTTTCAATTGGTATCAGAGCAGGCAAACACGTTCAAGACCTTACAAGTCTGTGTTTTTAGCGATCTGACTCTTTGGACAGAGGTGTTATCTCTATTAACATACCACCAGTCTTAGATGGCTCTAATTACTTATGGTGGAAAATTTCTATGCGAGATTTTCATCAAGCGCGTGATTTTCAATCATGGGCATATGTTGTTAATGGTTATGATGGTCTCGTTGTGGCAGTTGGCGATGTAAACGTTCCCAAGAATATTGGTGAATATAATCCTGCCGAGATACTTGCTGCAAAGCGAAATTCCGACGGTTTGAATGCCATCATACATGCCATTACCCCAAATCTTCAGCACCATGTGTCAAATTGCACTAGGTCTAAAGATGCTTGGGATATCTTAGAAACCGCATTTGAAGGAAACTCCAGTGAAAAGGAAGATAGGCTTCAAAACCTTAATTCCGATTGGTAGAACCTTCATATGGAAGATGAAGATACATTTGATGAGTTTAATCACAGAGTGTATGAAATTGTTAATGCATCTTTTGCATTAGTAAGACTATTCCTGAAAAGGACATTGTGATGAAAATTCTCAGATCGCTGCCATCTAGATACGAGTCTAAGAAGCATGCCATCGTTGAGGGAAATAACCTTGATAATCTTTCCAGAAATACATTGGTTGGAAATCTAAAGATCTTTGATCATGAGCATACATCCAAAATCGGAAAGGATGTTTCCTTTAAAGCACAAAAGAACACTAAGTTACTTGATAAAAGTAAAAGTGTTTATGTCTTTGAGGATGATCAGTCTGAGGGTGATTTTTCGGATGAAGATCTTGACAAATCAGTCTCCTTGATCACAAGACAGTTTAGGGATCTTCTATTGAAGAGAAGTAAACGTTTTTCAAGAGACAAACCTAGGTCGTCGGATAAACCTCACAATCGTGTTCCTCCTAAAAACAGGGATGCTGACGAGGATATGCCACAGTGCTTTAAATGTAAAGGTTTTGGTCATTTTGCAAACGAGTGCCCAAATCGTAGAAAATACACTGGGAACAAAGGTCTTGCTGTAACACTTGATGAGATGTCTGAAATCTATGATTCTGATGAAGATAGGAAATCAAGTGTTGGTCTTCTATGTGAAAACATTGATTTTGATAATTTTAGCAATACATTTATCAACCTTGATGGTTTCGGTGAAGAAGAGAATTCAATCAAGCTGGAAGAATCAATTGACCCATCCTTTGGAAACTATGGTTGTAATGTTTCAAGATCTACTATGTGTCTGGCTGCTTTCACACCACAAATGCTTGAATACTATCCAAGTTTGACGTGCTCGTTTTGTTCTCAGAAGGGTCATGAACTATCAAGATGTCACAAGTACAAACATCAAGTGAGGCACGCCAACAAACTTCAACGAAGATCAAATCGATTGGCAAGGAAGCTTAAACTTGCTCAGAAGACTGCTGAGGTATGTAGGATTTTATCGTCGTCTAAGAAGTTGGTTTCCAAAGAAAAAATAAGACCATTAGAGAAGAAGGTATGGTCAAATCGCTTTGATAGACAGAAATCTAAGAATTCCTCTCAAGAGAAAAATGGTGGACAAATTGTTGATCACCACAGCACAAATTAATTGTGTTGTTTGGTAAATCTTGTCTCATGTGCCTGATCAAAAAGATATAAGATTGTGTACCGCTCGGGCTTTAAGAAAAAAAAAAATCTTAGGATTGTTTTTCCTGTCTATCAAATAAAGTAAAGGGTTATTATCCACAATTCTACTCTTTATAGGGTTTAGAATTGGGCGTCCATGAACCTGTTTAAAGGTTGCGAACCCTACATTCCTTTTTCCTCTCTGATATCTTTTATATCTTAAGACTGCTTGATGAGATTGTGAATTCCCCTCACAAAAACCACTTGTTTATAATTTTTCTCTAAGCATCATGTATTTGGGTGAAAAAGATGTCAATATGATTGTTAAGCCATCAATCAAGGAAAAAGAGAAATCTCCAGTAACTCCTTCCTTGAAAAGAAAGAGGAGGAATACAAGAAAGCCAAGGGATGTCCCTTCTAACTCTCAGAAGTTTTCCGATGTTCTTGATGAGTTGAAGGAAGTAAGAAAAGAGATTAGTGAAATAAAGGCTTGCGTTTTAAGATCTTTGGAAATTCAAAAGGCCCTGGTTCGACATCATCAGCCAAGATGGTTTATTGGTATTGACTCCTTCCTTCACGAACCTTATATTCCGATGGCTGTTGACGACAAGGAGTTCGGGAATGATAAGGAATTTCTCAAAGATATTGTTGCCTAGTATGTCTTCTTTTTGGTTTAGTTGGAAGAATAACTAGTGCTTGAATAGCAATGATTATGACTACATATAGCTATTATTTTTCATCTTCTTGTTCTTTTTTAGGTTTATTGGTTTAAATTCTAAAAATATTTGGAGGATGATGGTTTGCAGTATTTAATCTTTATGATTTTTTATATTGCAATTTGTTATGGGATATTGGTGTTTACGTCCGTGATCTATGTTGTCCCATATTTTGTCAAAAGTAAAGTCGTTCATGATCGGTATTCTTGTATTGATTTAAGGATGAATAGACTTTTGACATATACAAAAGTTAAGCCTATATTGTCAATTCTTTGATGGAAGATAGGTTAAAATCTTTTTTGTTCAAGGATTATGTCTATTAAAAATTGTTATGCAAATAATGATGGAAGATAGAATGAATCCTTGTGTATTCCACAGTATTGATCTTCATTGATCCATATTTTATGTAGTACTGTGAGGCTCTATAATGTGTCTTATGTTGAGCACGATACAACCAAGTTGATTAATTTTTGATTAGATTTGTTGGTTGTTACATAAGGTACTTTATGTTGAGCATTCTTGAACTAAATTAATCATCTTGTTTGGTTATTTAGTTATTGCTCCATAAGTCTTTTTATGTCAAGCAAAACAAATGACAGTTAAATTGATTACTTTTGTAATTATTTTGGATGTGTATTCCAATTAGATTAATTATGGGTTCTCTTGTAATTAATCTATTTGAGTATTATCATACTCCGTAAGACTCCTCTTATGTTGAGTATATGAACGACTATCCTATTGATTTTCTAATGGTTATGTTAGTCGTATGCTCCGTAAGTTCTCTTATGTCGAGCATAATCAATTAAGTTGATCACTTTTGTGTTTAATTTGATTGCGTATTCCGATTAAATTAATCATGGGTTTACTTGTGATTAATTTGATTGAGTTTTTGGATATAGAAAATCATTCTCATGGTTTTTGGTGTCCAATCAAAATCCTTATTTTCTTTTGAAATTAAGGTCGCTCTTGTTGTTCCCTTGGGAATGATATCAAATGGGGGAGAGTTCTTTTGAACTTGTGCTTAATGGTCATATCTTGAGGGGTGTGCGGCTGTGGAATTTTAAAGGGGTTATCTTGTATCTTTAAACTCCTTGATGAATGCTATTAGCTTCGGCTATATGATTGCATATAAATTAGATGGTATGTATTTTCTTTTAGTCATGAAATGTCTCTTACGGAAATTTCATTATGATCCCGTTCTTGTACCTTTGCCATTTTATTGACAAAAAGGGGGAGAATTAGTATGTAGTTAATACTACACATACATATGGTTTTCGGATAATTGTGTAAGGGGAAGTAGTTTCCATGTGAGATGGAGTATTGACTAAGGGGGAGTGATACATATCACCATAGTATTATTGTTGAAGTTGTGATACAATTGGACTTTGATACTGTACAATAATACTATGACATTGTATAACAATGATCGAGACCGATGCTTTCTCATTGTTATAGCTACGGATTTTCAACAACGGTGATGCTAAACTTACAACCTTTGGGATCATTGGAGGAGTACTTGGAAGTGACGAAGATTTCGAGGAATGTTGAAGATTAGACATGTGGAATAGGAGCTACTAAAGTTTCTTTATCTTTTTTGTATTCCATATGTATTGATAGTTTTGTCACTAAAATTGACAAAGGGGGAGATTGTTAGAGCATTGCTCGGTCGAACTCGCATGTGTTGCTATCTCAAGCATGTTTGTCAATGTTAGTGATCAAAACTATAAGCCTTGATTTCTAGTCTACTATAGCTAAGTCTCGGACTAGGATAGAAAGTGTAGTTGATCTCAAGGACTTCATGGCGATTCATCATACAAGAAGAAGAACTACTAAAGAAACCGGTGGAACTTCTCGACAAAAAGGTATGTGAAGACTTGAACTTATCTGTCACTCAAAATTCTATCTACCCTATCTCCTACTTCTTGTGACAAAAATTCGTATGCTATATATAGACTTAGATTATACACATTTGGTATTTCGAGCCGAGTATACCTCGCCTATCTATATCTCGAAATATGTGTTGGTAAGCGTTTCGCTTCGACCATGTTTATCTTTACCTAGTGACGAAAGTCATGATATGTTTCAATCACTTTGAAAATTGCTTTGACGAGAAATGGTGTAACAACTGTATAACGTCTTCTAAGAATGTTTCAATGGTTGGAATGAGAGTTTAGATTACATAACCAATGATGGACATAAGTATTGTTGTGGAAACACATATGTGCATAAGTCATATCCCTTGAACCAAAGTTTGCGAACTTTGTTGATCAAGAGAAACCGGAAGAATGGCTTGTTGCCAAGTCCGCGAACTGCCGAACTTCTCATCCCGAGAAATTCTGATAGAGTTTACAAAGTTGTTGCGTGAGTACCAGTCCGTGAACCGGCAGAAAGTCTTTGCCGAGATTTTTTGCTGGAGTTTGTAAACTCTGCCCGGTTGCTTAAGTCCGCGAACTTAGTGTGCGAACTTAAGAAGGTTATATATCTGAAGATGATTTCTGAACTTAAACTTATAAAGACTAAGGAATGCAATTTTCAAACCATGGCTATAAAGTTCATGAACCAATTCGAGTGAATCAAATAATCTTTGCTTCAATTGTATCTTGTGTAGTACATAATATTTCCTTGCAATTGAACAACTCTCTAACTAGTTCATTTGATTCATTTGAACTAGTTATGGTGAAAAAGAATATGGTTAGTATGAAATGCTCATATGGCTAACCTTTTGGTTAACTATTGTTGAACAAACAATGTACACGTTTGGGTACGGTTAACAAACCTAGAAGCGTGCATTTCATTTATGTATAACAAGCTAAGTTTTCGATCTAACGGTTGAGAAATATTAGCTTGAATCTAAATTAGGTTTTCATCTAACGGTGGATATTGTTTGTTTTGTGACCAAGGCGAAACCCTGATTTGAAAGACTATATAAGTGGACATCTAGCAACTCTGCAAAACTAATCCCCACACTTCACATGTGATACTAGTTTGCGTGCTAGAGTCGTTTATCCTTTAACCTTTGGTTTTCTTCTTTTAAAACCAGTTTAACGACTTAAAGACTTCATTGGGATTGTGAATCCAGGATGATACTACCTTTATCGTAGTTGTGTGATCTGATCTTGCATCTTCTATCTTACGAGTAAAATTAGATTGATTGGCTTGAGATTAATATCTCTGATATGCAAGATATAAAAAGTAGTCACAAACATCTTCGTCTCATTGTTTGTGATTCCACAACATCTTGTTTCGCTACCATACGAATAAGATCTAGGTTGTTCTTCGGGAATATAAGACCGGATTATCAATTGGTTCATGTTCACCTTGATTATTATCAAAAGACGGAACAAAACCTTTAGGGTTTTTCTGTGGGAGACGGATTGATCCTTTGATAGACTTGTCTGTGTGAGACAGATTTGTTTATTGTCAAAGCCTGCGATTTTGGGTCGTAGCAACTCTTAGTTGTGGGTGAGATCATCTAAGGGAATCAAGTGCGCAGTATCCTGCTGGGATCAGGGGCGTAGGGAGTACAATTGTACTTTGGATCAGTGAGAGACTGATTGGGTTCAACTACAGTCCAGTCCGAAGTTAGCTTGGAGTAGGCTAGTGTTGTAGCGGCTTAATACAGTGTGTGTTCATTCTGGACTAGGTCCCGGGGTTTTTCTGCATTTGTGGTTTCCTCGTTAACAAAATTTCTAGTGTCTGTGTTATTTCAGTTTCCGCATTATATTGTTTTATCTTTATAATTGAAATAATACAGGTTGTGTGTTAGATCATCAATTAGAGTAATCCAACCTTTGGTTGTTGATTGTCATTGATTGATCCTTGGATATTGGTCTTTGGTACCATCCAAGTTATTCCTTGTATTTGATTAGTACTTGCAGTTTCTGTTTAAGGAAATCAAATCAAGAGAGAGATATAAACTCGTTGATGTACTTTTAATTGATTGAGTCTTGTTGATTCTCTTAAAAGTATATTCGAGTTTTCCATACAGATTGCTACGCGAAATATTAGGTGGTGTTGTTAGACCCCCGCTTTTTCAACAAGAACTTCTTGCATCTGAGAAGTTTTGGTGAATGACTTAACAAGAGCATGTACTTTTGTTTTAACTTGAGTATAGAATTGAGTCACCATCTCAAAGCAAAGCATTGTTCTTTATTCAGCAGTCTTTGCTTTTCCTTCTTATTGACTCACTTCTTCTTTTAATCTTCCTTTAAAGTTTCTTAGCATTGAGGGATGGTGAATTTCTATTTAAGGAAGAAGAAGATACCGATTTTTGATCCATAGTTCAAATCTCAAAAAATTACAGAAAAGCATAACTAATTTCCAAAGTAGGTATTTCGGTGACAACACAACAAATACCGAAGATATATTCTTCCTAGAAAATAAGATTTTTCTCAACTTCTCAGGGGAAACATATTTAGGCACTTTGTATGTGCTTTATGGGAATAAATCTAGATAAAGAAAATATTGATCAATAAAAAATTAATTAAATTCATCATTTGCATCTACGAGGTACTTTTAAGAAAAAAATTGGAGTTCCTTTCTTCATCTTCTAACCACTCAGCTTTTGCACTAAAAATTTATATCTCAGTGATCCAATTCAATTTTTTTGTGATTTGTCTTGGTTAATTCTCTGGTTGCGTAATCCTCATGAGAAAAAAGATTGATTTCTTCCAAAGTACAATAAAAATCAATCAAGGTCTCTAATCTATTTACTTTTGCTTCCAGTGACTCAGAAGTTTCTTTATCCTATTTTTTGGTAACATTTTTTTAGGCCTTGTAGCTTCTTATCATGAATAATACTTTTACTTCCAGTGACGGCCTAATTTGACCATCAAAATTTAATTTGCATTAATAAGTAGGGATGAGCAAGAAAGTAGTTTTCAAAATAGAAAGGAGGTTTGATAAGATTACCTTCTTTGCGGTAAGCAATATTGATGCTTGATCAGGTATAAGCCATTCGAACTTGAATTGAACTCTGGAGAGACACCTTTCTTCCCAATAAATTGGTGTTTTTTGTAAGGATTTGCGTTTCAGAGGTGTGCAGGAATTGAAACCACCATCGTTAGGTTTTCCTCCAAATATTTGTCCATACATTGAACTACAAAAGCGATTTATTAGGTTCATCTGCATCTAATTCGTCAATCTATTGGATGCTATAAATAAATTTCAAACTTAAAAGCCGTTATACCTTAGATTGCACGCGAATAAAACTAACAACGAACCAATTCGGACCAGGGCCGGAGCTAGCTTAGTTCATAGGTTTGGAATTGCACACCCAACCCAGCTGACTCCCAAGCCAAACATTGCTAATTTTGGTATTTTTTGGGTGTAAAATGATCTCCCAGGCCCATTTTGCACCCGTAATTTTAAAGACATGGCTCCGCACCTGAT
This sequence comes from Papaver somniferum, assembly GCF_003573695.1. Taxonomy (NCBI): domain Eukaryota; kingdom Viridiplantae; phylum Streptophyta; class Magnoliopsida; order Ranunculales; family Papaveraceae; genus Papaver; species Papaver somniferum. The sequence continues at coordinate 104,580,290 of NC_039365.1, read as the reverse complement.
TTGGACCATACTCACTCCTACTAACTAAGGCAGAGAATATTCTTTCATAAATGAAACGTAACCGGCTTGTTTTAAGGTACATTTCCATGGAATCATTTGTAAAAAAAATTACAGTCAAAAACTTTAAGACATTGTAAAACTCACGTTTTTTTGGGGCAACATTGTTATACGAGTTTATTGGGGAGGGTACCAAATCTCAGATGAGATGAATCACTTTTTTGTTTGTCTTATATAGAGTTCGGTACCTCCCCAATAAATTGGTATCCCTTTAGCAGCCACGCTTTATAGTATATTACACCGTAATACGGTAAACTTTGAGAAAAATTACTGATAATGGTTAGTAATATTTATATGCTGACGGTGATTCCACAACTGCTTTATACATCTTAAAACTAAATACATATTAAAACCAAAAGAAAAAAAAAAAGGAAGAAAAAAGAAAAAAAAACTTTATACATGACATTGACATCCTACCAACAAAATTGTGAAGGAGATGGGGTGCATGATAAATACTAGTACTATTTACTATGAACTACATTTGATGAAGTAGTTATCATCAAATTATTTCTCTGATTATTCTCTCTTTTTACTGATTTCATATGTCCACCGCACATAAACCCTAAACTCCTCTCAATTTGATACCCACCACCGATACTTACTTCTCTCTCTAAATGACAACAATAGCTCTCAAAAACTTTCACATTCACATGTAACTTAAAACCCATCAAAAACAAAAACTCCACTTCTAATTTGTTCATTTCTTTTGTTGTTATTCCACCGACTTTTGCAAAGTAAGAGTTTCTATAATTCCTGCACATATCACAGCACAAAAGTGGATAACTAATCAGATTTGCACACACATCCATAGAGATATTGTATAAGGAAAATAAAAAACAGGAGAATTACTTACATATCCTCAACAAATTTTGAAGCAACCATAATTGTGGTGATCAAGAATCTATGAACGTTTGTGTTGGTAATCCGAAATTCTTTGTGAATTTGGCAAAACCTATCAATGTAGATGTAAGCAACTACATAGATTGAAGGTGCAATATGAGTGTAACGAAAAATTCTTTCAAGGAAAGATTGGATTGTCATGTCAAGTGTTCGATCGCAATAAAAAATATGCGTTCGATCATTCGATGGCGAAGACGGTGATGAGTTGATGAACTTTTTTGTACTTCTTTCATTTCTTGACATGGTTCTTTCTAAGAGAGAAGCAAGAACAGATATGACTAAGGGTGTATTTGGATCATGATCATCTTGAGTTGCAAATGAATAAAGATCAGATCTTAGCTTTCTTGGTGATATAATTGGACTTGAAGATGAACCCATTTTTTTTAGAGAGGGGAGAAAGAGCTTCTGAAATTGTTGAAAATAGCAGCTTGAAAGGGAAGTGTTCCGTGGAGGTGTTTGACAAGAGTTTTATATGACAAAATGAGAATTGGGTGGGGACAAATTTCATAAATGGACGTTATTAGCAGAGCCGGTCTTGTTAAAGGGGTTGTCTTGGTAAAAGTCTTTCTTACAGTATATCTATGACGCCAAAGAAGAGTACTCCGTATAAACCTACTCTCTAATCACAGAATTGTTAAGTCAGGCCCTTAACTCAAGTGCATCCTCTGATAACAACAGCCATTTATTGTATTTTCTTCTTCTTTTTTTGTAAAAATAAAATTAAATAAATGAAGGGACGGGTGAGAGTGTATTTGGCCAATTTAGAAGGCGTTTGGAAGCACAGAAGTAATCGACTTGAAAAGATACTGCCGTTTGCTGGTTGTTCGAATTTTTAATGTGGACAACAAACAAAGATATATAACTCTAATTTGATGTATTAAATTATATTAAATAAGGTTCAACATATTTTTTTTTTCAATAAAACATTATTTATTTCCTAAAAGAAAAAAATAAAAGTATTTTGCCAACTATATCAGGGTTTGTTTGTCTTGTAGTGAAAAATGGAGGAGAAAATGGAGAAGGTTGCAGATCTGATATTAGATTTTAAACTAAAGATTTCTAACAACAACAAAAATAAAATAATTTGGAGGCCCATATGGTGTGGATTTTCAAGATATCCCGAGCAATTAAGACACTGAGTACAGTGTGTAGGAGAGAAACCACTTGGTAATTCGTAGTGTCGGTTCCTCATCTTTTTACCAAAACCCACCTACCTAAGAAAGTTAGTTCTTGCAAATTACTAGTAGGATGTGTGCAACTGTGGACCATAGGCATGGCTACATGTTACATGTTTGTGTTCCGTACAAGAGAGGACATGGTGCTGCTGATACTGTAATGCTGGAAAGGACAACCTTGTTTTACCAATATATAGGGAAGGCCAGTGAACTCAACTTACCACTCTCTAGATTGTACATTACTACAGACAAAGGGAAGGCTTCAACTCAACTTACCACTCTAAAGGACAACCATGTTTTACCATAGTACATATTGCATCTAGTGAGAAATGTAGGTGATTCTAATATCCAGCTAGTTTGTAGAGGAATTATTAGAGACATACCGTGAGAAGATAAAATAAGACATTCTGAAGTAAATTCGAAAGCCCTTTAACCATTATTATCCTTAGTAGCTCATTTGCCTTAGTTAATCAGTAATAATTGTTATTGCTATGGTGTGTTTCTTAGTAAAAAATAATAATCAGTAATAATTTGGTTGGTCAAAAGATGTTTAATTTTGAATCCTATTATTGGGGCTTTGAAAGTCAATGGTCTTTTGGGGCTTTTTAGGGTCATGAAATAGTAAATGAGGTTATCCCTTATCACATCATATTCCTAATGTCTGTAATACCCTTACCTAAATTTCATTATTCATAAAATAAAAAAATAAAAAAAATCCTAAATCTGTAATCTTCTCCTTCTCCTTCTCATTTATAATCATGATGAAGATGATGATCATGACTTCATCATGATGAAGATCATAAGAAAATAAAATCTATTATCTTCTCCCCATCTTTCTCTTCTCATTCATAAAATGTGAAAAGATGATGAGCATAATTTCATCATGAGAGGATAATGATCATCAAGAAAACCCAAAACTATTTTCTTTTCCTTCTCCTTCTCATTCAAAGATGATGATCATCATAGAAAGAAAAAACTAAGAAAACCCACTATTTATATTTGTTTTAAATGGTTAAAAAAGTCTAATTCGATAAATTTCGGGTAAAAAAAATAGTTTCTGAAAGTATTTATGGCTGGGAGTTCTTAGATTCCCAACCATGAATCAAGATTACGGCTGGGATAGTTTGTCGACCCAACCGAGAGTCCATGTTTCGGCTTGGTTTTTCCAACCGAAAGTTTTTTCGATTTTTTTTTTGGTTTTCAGAACCGGTTACGGCTAGGTTTTCCCAGCCTTAACTGCACTTCGGCTTGGTTTTTGGCTGGGATAATTTATCGACCCAACCGTATAACGAAAAAACGGTTGGGAAATAATGGTGTTCCAAGCCGTATTTTTTGTTTACGACGGGGAAATAAAGAACTCCTAGCCGAAATCATTTTTCTGATTATTTTTGTTTTTAGAACCAGTTAAGGCTGGGTTTTCCCAGCCATAACAGCAGTTTCGGCTGGGTTTTCCTAGCCGTAACAACAGTTTGGGCTAGGTTTTCCAAGCCGCAAAATTCAAGTCACAGCTATGATTTTTTCTACAATTTTTTGTAAGTATCAGAAACAATTACGGCTAGGTTTTCCAAGCCGAAAATTCAAGTTACGGCTGACGAACCTAGCCGAAAGTAAGAATTTTCGACGAGGAAAACCTAACCGAAATTAGACCTATGTTTATTTTTTTTATGTGATTATCAGAATAGCTTACGGCTAGGAAAATCTAGCCGTAAACACTTTTTTACGGTTGGGAGTTTTTACTTTCCCAACTGTACAGGTAGGTTCAGGGTTCACGGTTGGGAAACATGTACTTTCCCAACCGTAATACAGGGTTCACGTATACAGTTTCAGAAACTTTTTCTTCTCAAATTAAGAATCGAATTTTTAAGTCAATCAAAAGTAAAAATAAATGGTGGGTTTTCTTAGTTTTGCTTTTTTCTATCATCTCTATATGCAATGGAGAAAATGAAGAAGAAGAGAGAAAGAAAAATAATTGATTTTGTTATTTTTATGGTCATCATCTTCATCACGATGTGATGGAGAAGAAATAGAAGAGAGAAAGAAGAATTATAATTTAAGTTTTTTAATGATCACGATTTCATCATGATGAAATTATGATCATCATTTTCATCGTGATGAAATGAAAGAGAAGTGAAGAAGAAGAGAAGATTAACTTTTTTTTAATGGTTAGATTTATAGGAAAGGGTATATTTGACCTTTATTATTGATTTGGTTTCCCCCTATCCGTTTTAGGATGTTAGAACCCAAAAAGCCCCAAAAGATCTTTGACTTCAAAGCCCCAATAATAGGATTTTTAATTTTGTTAATCTATAAATATTAATTCATTAATGAAACATGAATTTTTGTTGACTGATCCAGAATCGATGGATGATCATGTCCTCGTACACCGATTCTGGATTGATGTTTTCATGCACGAAAAATACATAAAATCGGTGCATATTACTCACTACATAGATATAGTGTGATTAATGAAAATTTAAATGCAGATATAGACCGATTATTTCATACTTTCATAAACATAATATTCATTCATGGTTATAGGAAATCAACACATTACATAGTTTAGAAAACTACCCCATTACATGGGATTATTTATTGTGCATATTCTTGAATCTCGCACATCAATACATCACCAATGAACCTCCGAGCACGATAATGCCACACCGCATAAACCTTGTGGTAAATAAACTTTGTTTCCGAGCACGATGATACCACACCGCATAAACCTTGTGGTAAATAAACTTTATTTTCCTATGCCTTATTCACCACATGGAATTAAATCGTCCAGCTGAAATTAAATAAATTACATGTTAGTATGCAAAAATTAAGCGATGAAATATGTATAATATATCGATTTATCACTTTTTCAGGAAGACGAGGGATGATTCTCATTCATCATTTCTACAAGTTGGTGAACTCTTTCACTCTCTTCCAAAACATTAAATAGGTTTCATCCGGACAGGGACGGAGCCAAGAATTCAAGTTGGGGGGGACAATTTTTTTTTTTTTTTGACAAATTCATAAGAAAATACGGAAAATGGGTCATTTTCCAAATATTTTTAAAACATGGTTCTAGTGGAGCACTAAAAATTAGTATGGATGAAATGGACACCAAAAAAATATCAAGAATGAAACTGGATTCATCCTGGCTTAAACTTAAAAAAGAGCGAGGATGAAACTGGATGCATCCTGATGTAAATTAAAAATAAGAAAAAATATTTGAAAATGGATAGGATGAAACTGTTTACATCCTGACTATTTTTACATTCTCGTCCATTTAAACAGTATCAAATTTTACATGTCTTTTCCATCAAGGAATTGTTGATTTTGGTCTTTTTAACCAATTTTGTGTAAGAAAATATGTGTTAAAAAAAGAGTAAATAAAGTTATTCGTACGGGGAATCAGTTCCAAAAGATTTAAACAATCATGCCTTTTCCTAGTTGCGGGTGCTCGACTCATAATGAAAAAGGGTCTGTGCAAGAGAAATGTCAAGTCTTATATACTTTGGAACCTAACCACTCCAAGGAATTTTCTACAAAGCAAGACGTACGAGCTTTATAGAGTTATAGTGAATTCCTTATACCAGTTTCATGACTCATCCCTGTTGGTAGTTATTTTAATGTTGTTCTTCGAAGATAATCTTAAACATTTAGAAATTTCCAAACCATCACATAACCAACAATTTTAATAAATAAATTCTAATTTATTATGGACAAAATGATTCTAATATCCCTTATCATAAACAACAGAAACATTTTCCTAATCCAACTTTGGATGCTTTTGCAGTGCAATACAACTCTATTAAACTATCTCAAACATATTACAAAACCCGAAACCCATTTGAGATCTTTCCAGATGATGTTAATCTTTGTTTCTCTATTCAACTCAGTCTCACAATTCAATTCTAGCCAAAAAAAAAACAATCTCTGAAACTATACTAACCAAATTAAATTATGGAATACTGATTTCTTTGTCTGAATTCGTGGTCAACAGTATTCATGCGTATTATTTGAGACATCATAAACAAAATTGCTGGTAATAAAATAAACCATTCTCACAAACCCTAATCAAATCAAAATTAATCTGATTTGAATAACAAACAAATTATCTTAAATATTTCCAGTTTTCACCTCGTAGAATTGTCCCCCCTTCTCGCAAAAATCCCTAATTTAACAGACCTATATATGTAATACCACGAGACTCAGTGGGGACTGATGTCCCTACTAGACCCTTACTAGCTCCATGCCTGCATCCGGACTTTCATGGAACACCTTAACGAATGATTTAACAAGATCCGTATCTTCATCTCGTTCCCAATATATATTCCAAGCTCTATTTGAGTAGTGGATGAAGCATGAATGGCTAAAATTTGCAATTTTGGGCCAAAGGTGCTCGGGAAAGAACTCAACGACTAGTTTTTTTTCAAAGCAATTCCAACAATTGGCTTATAAATACGCCTACATAGACCGATTTTCTTTTATCAAAATCATACAAAAAACCGCCTTGAAACAACCAGGTTGTAGAAATGCCCACATAATCCGATTCTTGTCAAAAATAATATACAGAAAAAGGGGTAATTTCACATACACGTAATTTGGTTCTTATATATTTTAATTCTGGTATATTATCAAAATTTTGGTAATATTTTTCTCTTAGAATCGTTAGATATATATGTTACATATAAACCAATTATAGACCATGAAAAAAAAATATTGAAATTTCGGAATCGACTTATGTTGTAAATAATATAGACCAATTCTTAACTTGTCATTTTGGACAAAAGCTACAATTGGTTTTTATGAAGGTATACGTAAACTGATTGTATCTAAATAAACAATCAGAATTCCTGTATTTTTGACCCAAATTATAGTTCTACTAATGTGTCTTAGGCAAACACAAGTTTTAAAACCAACAAAATTTATTAACTGATAGACTAACGAAAATAACATAACATAATCCGAACAAACATAAGTTTTGACTCCGTAGTTATCTATATAGTTAAATGTATAAGTTTGGAAAACAGAGAAACCATTCATTCATCATCTTCATCACCATCAACATTCCCACCACATCCACAGCCACGACTAGAGCTGGCAAACCAGCCAAAAACCCGCGGGTTGATCCGCCCGGCCCGTAAAAAACCCGTGCCCGCCCCGGCTGGGTCCTAAACAAGCCGGGTACGGGTTGGAGAAATAACGGCTTGTGAGAAAACGGGTTAACCCGTCCCTACCCGTAAAACCGCGGGTTAAACCCGAAACCCGTCTGCTGCTAACTTTACCACCGTATGATTTCTACTTTTAATCCTGTTCATTCATTTATCATATAAAACTCTAAAAACCCCAGAAGATCACTTATGTTTCTTCTCTTTCTTTTCTGGTTTTTCTTTTCTCTTTCCATTTTTCTTCTCCACCGCACGAACTGTGAGTGAGTGATTCATGATTCTTCTGAAATTTGAATAAACTTAATGAATAAGTAAATCAAGGAAAGAGTTAATGAGTCTTTGGAGTTAATTTTGGTTAGGGTTTCGTGATGATTGAAGAAAGAGGAATCAGTAAAATTAGGATTAGGGTTCTAGAATGGATTGAAAATTTTATATCAAATTGAGAATGAAATCAAGTAAGTAATGATGGGTATTGGGTGTTAAGTTTAAGGTTGAATTTTTAGTTATTGATTTTCAATTTAATTCACATTGAAGAATCAGTGAGTTAGGGTTCCAACATGAACTGGAAATTTGATTGGTGATGAATACGATGAAATTGAAAGATGATTTTGTTAAATTGAGGTTTAGATTCGTATAATAATTGGATGAAATCCATCGATCAGGGTTCTTAATAGAAAAGAGAATTCATGGTTCACGGGTTTGAAACTTAGTTGAAAAAAAAAAAGAAAATTGACGATTTAGGGATATGATGGAATCAAGTTGAAGATTAAGCAAAGGGTGAATCATTTGTTTCAATTTGGAATTAATTTGAGAACCTGTTATATGGATATTAGGTTACTAGTTTGAGATGAAGTGTATGTGAGTTGGATTAGTAATATGATGGGATGAAGATGGGTTTGCGTTTTTGTTGTTGTTGATTAATGTTGCAGATTAGTGGTAGTGATAACGAGAAGATTTATGAATGAAATTGAGATGCAGGTGATGAAAGTGGTGGATGTGAATTGATTTTAGGTTAGAAACGATAATCCTAGGTTAGGTTTGATTCTTTACTCTTTTTCACAGTAGACTAGAGAACTTATAATTGTGTTTATTTTCTATGTAATCCTATGTTTTAGTATTATCCCCAAGTTATGTTCTGTGATTTGGTCTCTGTTTTGTCACAAAATAACTTAATGAAATTATAATTTTATTTTTAATTAAACAAGTCGGGTTAACCCGTGAACCCGCAAGCTTTACCCGTTACGGGTGCGGGTTGAAGAAATGATCACCCGTGAAGAATATCGACCCGCGGGTTTTGACCCGTGTTAACCCGAACCCGTGTAACCCGTAACAAGCCAGCCCCGGCCCGCCCGTTTGCCAGCTCTAGCCACGACCACAAGGACCACCTCGTTTAGTAGGTTGTCCTTCGCATGCATCATCATCATCGCCACTATCATGTTAGTTGGTGCTCGTATCACCCCGAGAATTCAATCTCGAAAATAATTTCTTCCTCTTTAACTTTGTCTTCTCTACCGCTTCCCCAAACTTTGTACCAGCATTTACATCTTCAAGACTGCTTAATTTGCAATCTCCTAAACCTTTATTCCTTTCCCTATACATACTATAAAGTTCACGAAACTAGTACTTATGTGAAATGGACTACTCGAACGCGTCATTCGCATACCAGACAAAGAAGAAATCATCAAATTAACAATAAGGGTAAAATGGTCTTTTATTTTGTTATGTATCAATCTAAAACATAAAAGGATAGTGGCGGACCGGCCATCTGATGTTGGGACCTCTCCACCAGAAACCATCTCTTATACCAACACTGACATTCAGACAACTCGCATGGTCACGACCGGAGCTAAATAAGCAGCTGTCACAGAAAAGAAGATACGTGTAACTATTACTCACAACGGTTTAGGTGATTTCTTTTTAATCTTAACTATTTTAAATTCTTATAGTCATAACTATAAGTTTTTAATAGATTTTTTGCTGCAATATTTATCTTATACGTACTCGTTGCTTTTACATTTCAAACTACATTATTTATCAATTAGCTTGTTTTTAATGTCTCTTTTCCTCAATTTCATTATGAAAGAGCATTCAACAATGAAGATTATATCTTGGAATATGCAGGGTTTTAAAAGAGCTAATACTAGAAACCATTTAAATTATTTGATAAGGTCTTAAAACCCAGACATATTCTTCTTGTGTGAAACAAAAATTAGCAAGGGTAAAAGTAAGCCTCTCTTAAAATAATATCAATACCCAAACTATGATTTTATAGAACCCGGAGGTCTCTTTGGTGGTTTGGAACTTCTTTGGAAAAATATGTTTCAATATGATATTATTGATAAAAGTTGTAACATGTTTAATTTAATTGTCCAAGCTGATCCAAGTAAGCCTGAATTTCTCCTCACCTGTATGTATGGTTACTCTAGTTATTCTAAGAAAAGGAATCAATGGGATTACATTAATCAAATTGGTAGTGCTAACATAAGTCCTTGGATTCTCTTAGGATACTTATGGTGTGTCCAGTTGTAGAATTCACAATTCTGGGGGATATATAATTCCAGGGATTATAAATATTAGGAATCATATAAATTCCTCGTGTGTTAGGTAGATAAGATAAATTTTCTAAAATTCTTAGCATTTCCTTTGTTTAAATCCCATGTACTGTTTGGGGACTGTTTAGATGGAGAAAATATGGTTTTTGAGGTTAAAAAAAAGTGGGTCCATAAATCTCTCCTAAGTTTCTCAGAAAATCTTATGGGGGGTGGGGGGGAGGTGGTATTCAAAATGGAGGATTTGGTAGAATTATAAATCCCGAGGGAAACGTGAATCCAAGGGATTTCGGAAACCAAACGTACCAAGGAAATCGTTCTTCCACCAAATCCCCCGGACACATGAATTCCACCTTTAGAATTCTGCATCTAAACCGACCATTAAATTTTCACCTACTAGATAATAATAGTAACGCTGCCTCTTATTCTTCTGATGGTTGGGTAAATTCAATTGTTTCTAATAGTGGTTTATAGGATATAGGATTTGTAGGCAAAGACTATACCTATACCAACAACAACTTAGGTATAGTAGATTGAAGATACAAAATAGACATGTCCTTAGAAAATGGTGAATGTTTTAGAGAAAAGATCGGTTGAACCCACCAAGTGTTGGTATGTCAAGTTTTATTGTCATATTTTAGTATCAAACTCATCTAGCGTCGCTTGATTAAATACTAGAGTCAACTTCGTTTAGGTTAGACTAGAAAGTCTAGGAATGTTGAGATGTACAAGTATTACTCCGAAGACATGAAGAATGAGAAGAAGTAACGACTACAATGAAGACATCATCCTTCCACTTGAGGTTAGTAATATTGACTTGATCTTGTTTCCATTCCTAACGTATCTTTAAAATTGTGTTGTATTGAAAACATAACATGCGAAGCTGTATACATTGTATATAATACTCTAGTGGTGAGACTCGGTCATAATAGTATAATCAAAGTATCAAGGAAAACATATTACAAAGTATAAACGTTTATCTTTTGGAACTTCGTAAATGCGACATCGACATAATCTATTATATATAGTTATTTAATTATATGTGCATTATATAGGAATGATTTCACCCTAGGAAACAATGTTTTATAACATTTGTTTAAAGGAAGTACATATATGAACTTGTTTCATAATCGAAAGGAAATCATGATTGGTCAGACTGTTTATTGAATATCTTTTGAATGACCAATATAAGATGACAAGGTAGAACCAAGGTGTTAGAGCATAGTTCGGTTGAACCCACTAAGCGTTGGTATGTCAAGTTTGGTTATCATATTTTAGTGAACCAAAACTCATTTAAAGAGTCTGTTGATTGTATACTAGAGTCAACTTCGTATAGGTTAGCTTGAAAGTATTAGGATATGAGACTAGAGCTAGTAAACAAGCTGAAACCCGCGGATTAACCCGTATCCGGCCCGTGAAAACCCGAGCCCGGCTTGGCTTGGTCCTAAACAAGCCGGGCGCGGGTTGGAGAAATAGCGGCTTGTGAGAAAACGGGTTTATCCGTCCCGGCCCGTAAACCCACGGGTTAAACCCGTCAACCCGTCTACAACACCTAATTAATAAGTTATATTTAATCCCTACCGTCAGATTATTCTAGGGTTAATCTTATCCATATGTTAAAGGTATAAAAGGATAAACCTAAACCTAAATGAAGAGATATCATTCTCTTTTCTTCTCTCTTTTGTTCTTCTCCTCCGTTCTTCGGCAGCCGAATCTTCAAATTTGGATACGTAATCTTCAAAGCAATTCATACCCTTCACCTTCTTGACGTGTTTTTGATCTTCTGATTTGAAACTCTTTGCCATTAAATGGTCGATATTTACAGAAGCCCCTTTAATCTAGTAATCGATTTGTTAGATGAAACAAGGATTTGTTGGCTATTGATCATATAGAATTGGTAAGTCTCTCTCTGTTCTATTTCAAAGATTATTCTTCTTGAATAGATTTTGAATCTGAAATTGATTTTGAATCTGAGTTCGATTTTGAATTGGTTTTTTATTTTGTGTGATATACTAATTGTTCTTCTTTCTTGGCAGTTATTTGTGAAATACCATACACCAACCTTGTGCAACGATGTTAGATAGGTATTTTTCTCAGTGTTCTGCATTTTTCTTTTATTCTGTGACGCCACCGGTATGTAAATCTAATTAATCCCCATGCTAAAACCAAACAAGCCGAAGAATTATATGCAATCTTGTTTAATTATACTAATCAAAATTTAGATTTTTGGTATTAAAGTAAAGAAATATATACAGACCCATTCAATTGATTAGTTATCCCTCCTTTGGTTGTTTTGTTCTAATTAATGTTGATGCAGATAACCTATTCAATTGATTAGTTTTTGTATTAACCTAGTAATTGATTATATAGACTTGTGATTTTGGTGAAGTATTCTTTGAAATTGGGCAGTCAGTGATGTTGTTTTGTATAAAAATGTAAGTTACAATGGCAAAAGCCTATCTCATTTTTGCCAACACTAAGAATTTTAGCTTGAATTAGAGAAAAAGAAATGAAAAGACAGATTCCACTCTTTCAGTTGGTCTTAATAATTTAGGTGTGCATGTCAGTTATATGAAACGAGTATTTGGATTCCTATAAAATGGCAATTTTGGTTATAGGTACACAATAATATTATTGGGATTGTATTGTCAGCTTTATGTAACTGACAAGTTGACAAGCTAGATTGTTTAGCCAACGAAGTGGAACTGGTGGATGTTTGGTTGGTTAAGTAAAATGTTGGGTGGAAATATTTGTCGCTATTTTGAACTTCAGAGAATGTTATATATCTTGGCTTGTGGGGTGAATCTTTTTGTTCTTTGTTGTTTTTATAACATATAGTAGAGTAGTGGTTTCGGCTTTCAAGGATTTTGTGAAAAGATGGGTTTGGACTTGTTGAGCAATTTCAGCTAGTGTCATTTGTGCCACATTTGGTTCTGAATTTATTTGGCATGTATATGCTTATTAAAAATGGAAGTTTCCTTGTCGCTGACTTATTATCATTCCCCCTTTCTTGCTTTCGTTTACAGTCAGGTGGGACAGACCTTCGACGTTCTGCCAGGAAGAGGAAGCGTTTACAGTCAGTTAAGGAGTCATTCACTAGGAAGCGTTTACAGTCAGTTAGGAAGCGTGAACCTTTTTAATAAATTCTTGGCTTGTTTTGACCCCTTAATTAGTGATGGTGTATGACATTGTTTTTCCATTTTTTAGTTTCTTTCATATGGTGGTGTTGTACTGATGTTCTTCTTTTCTTTCTCCTTCCGCAATTGTTGTTGTTGCTATTGAAGTAGAGATTGTAGCAGTGTGTAATGTAGCAGTGTGTAATGACTTGATCTTGAATGTGCGAGTGCAGTGAATGAGTTAGATGAATGTTAGGTTGCAGGGAAAGTGCTTTAGATGGCCTGAATGTGGCCAAAAATAAACCAGGAAACTGAGGAAACTCTGTCAAATCGGTTTCTGGCGAGTTGACTCACCATAAACGGGTTAACCCGTGAACCCGCAGGTTTACCCGTTACGGGTGCGGGTTGAAGAAATGACCACCCGTGAAGAATATCAACCCGCGGGTTTTGACCCGTGTTAACCCGAACCCGTGTAACCCGTAACAAGCCAGTCCCGGCCCGCCCGTTTGCCAGCTCTATATGAGACATTACAAGTATTACGTGAAGACTTGAAGAATGTGAAGAAGTAAAGAGCTACAACGACGACATCATCCTTTCTCTTGAGGTTAGTAATATTTGACTTGAACTGTTTCATTCCCTAACGTATCTTTCAAGTCGTGCATATTGAAAACATAATTGCGATGCTATGAATGATTATACTCTAGTTGGACATAGTATTAAGGAATTGCAATACGAAGTATAACGTCTATCTTTTGAACTTCGTATATAAGACATCGACATAATCGTTTGAATGTTATTGTGATTATGTATGGGTATGGGTGAAAATTTCGTCTTAAGAAATAATGTTTTACATTTGTTTAAAGGAAGTACGTACATTCATAAACTTGTTTTGTGAATCGAAATGGAAATCGCTAGGCTTATTGGTATTGTTATTTATTGCATATCTTTGGATTACCAATATGTATGTTTAGTATAACCGCTCATAACTTGTTTATATATCCTGGTAAAACTATTCACAATGCCTGACTTTTGTATTGGTATGACTTTTATTATTGAAACCGATCTTAAGTAATCACTTAAGATGGTATGATTGATTTAAGTGTAATTGGTATGACCAACTCTAGTCATTGGGGAACCGATCCTAGTAAGAGGTGAAACCATTCATAAAATAGGAATTGATCCTTGTAAGAGGTGCAACAAGTTTCTAGTTATTGGGAACGGATCCTATGAACATGTGCAACACGTTTTTAGTTATTTGGAACCGATCCTATGGACATGTGCACCAAATATAAGTTAGATACCATATATATGTGGGAGCCGATCCTAGTACCTAGTCAACCAAGTTTTGGTAACTAGTGTGACTATTTCTAGTACTCACATGGAGGTAGAACCGAAACTTGTTTTGGTAGAACCGTGAAACCCATGTTTGGTGATTTGATAGGATAATCAATCACATAGTTCTTGGAAGTCAGATGAACCAATTCTAAACTCGTTTTGGAAGTGTGGAAAATCGGTTCCAAGATAGTAAATATGAAAGATGATTTATTACGTAAAGATGTCGACATACTTTGAACATGTGCAGTAACTCTTATCTTTTATTGTTCAAAAATATTAATTAATAGCTAAAGGAGTATCCCGGATCGAAATAAATTGAGAATCTTTTAAATAAGGTTTTTAGTTTTATATGATTTTATTTTCCAGCAAATAAAATGCATATATTTAAAAAATAAAAATTAGTAATGTGCATTTACTAGTTGGATATTTTCTAATAAGATTTCGGTCAATATTTGGGCAAAGCATTTCCTGGAATTATGGAAACCGAATTTGGAAATATATTGCATCTTGAGAATATTTTCGGTTTTGGAAATTCCATGGTATCCAAACTTCATTGGTCTATAGATATTGAAGTTTGCATTTCAAGCAAACTAATCCTCAGAGTCAGCAAGACTACCTAGTTGGGTTGTTACTGGTGGAGCCGCCTATTCGGAGAGGAAAGTAACCTAATTAGGCGAAATCTCTTACAGACGCTCGTTTAAAGACTTCTTTGGGATTGAGAAGCTATATTAGTACCGTTGGTGGGAAACTAGATAATTGCAGTTTAGTTTTCGATTGATTTGATTGACTAACGGCTGTTGGACTTTGATTGCGCCTAGTTTGTTTATGTTTTATTCTTCTCTTCTGATATAAGATTCACTCAAACTAGATCGAAGTTTCGACGGGGATCTTTAGACTGTTTGTAGATCTAAAGACATCTTCTGATAATTCATTGTTAACAGACTCCAAAATTCTGTGTGTGATCGATCACAAGAGATTCAAGTTGATTGTGTGCAGGTGTTTATTGAAGATATAAGAAGATTTATAGACGAAGAAGATTTCTGATTTGGGTTCATAATCTTTGGTGTGCACAATACTTGTTTCGGCTGGAAAAGAATCCAACTATAATCGGTTTATCTTTATGATAGATTTGATTGATTAGTTGAGTAGATCGACATCAATACGTTTCTTGGTGATTAAAAGTATTGATTGCAAAATCTTAACAATTACTTTGGTAGTTGTTGATAGATAGATAGATCTAATAACCTGAAAAAGGAGTTTATTGGGATAAAAGGAAGAGCCTTTTGTCAAACTCATATCACTTGTTTGAAAAGAGTTGTTACCGAATAGATTTGTTGTTCCTTTACTGTTTGGAATACGAACCAAAGGAATTGTTTCAAGTGCGCGACTTATTACAAGTTGGAGGCGCAGGGATACAGACGGAACTAAGTGAACGATAGGTTTAGTTGCTTGGTCTCAACTATACGAAGTTGGTTTGATTTTTTATAGCGGCTTAATCCTGAGAGTATTCAATTCTGGACAAGGTCTCCGGAGTTTTTCTGCATTTGCGGTTTACTTGTTAACAAAATCTTGCTGTGTTTTTTACTTTTATATTTCCGCAATTATAATTGTTTTATTATAATTAGAAGTAAAATACACAAACGTTAATTCTTATTTACTTGATAGAAATCCTATTTTGTTTGGTTAAGTCTGAACCATTTATCAAGTAAACATACTTCGTTGTTGTATTGTCTCGATCTTGTATCCATAGTCAATCATACAAGTTATCTTGTTGTCGTATTGTCTCGATCTCGTATCCATAGATGATCACACGAAGTATGAACCGATTAGTTGTATTGTCTCGACTTAGTCCATAGACAATCACTTTCGGAGAAAGGACTTATAGGTGGAAAAGTTTTAGATTGAGGTGTATTTGGGTACCCTCGTCTTTTCACAAGGTAGTCAATATCTGTTGTACAGGCCGATATTATAGTTTTTTATCGGGTATCGAAAAATACCTATACGATATCGAGAGTATCGGCGATACAAAGATGGAATGATAAAAACGTTTGTATCAGCCGGTACAGCCAAATATATCGGTTTTACCTATACACTGATAATATCGGTTTCAGAGAATAAATTTTCCGAGAAACATGCATCTAGTCTTTATAGACAAGTACAACGATAATTTTGGGAAACGTACAAAGCCCCGATATATTTATGATATAAAATAAATGATTATATGATAGGATATAAGTTGAAAATCATACTTGAAGTGAAATTTTGAATGGATTTGGGTTTTGTTATGGACGGTATTAGAGCACTGCTCGGTCGAACTCGTATGCGTTGCTATCTCAAGCATGTTTGTCAATGTTAGTGATCAAAATTATAAGTCTATATTTCTAGCCTATTTATAAATGTCTCGGACTAGGACATAGATTGTGTAGTTGAGCTTAGTTTTCACGGCGTTCATCATTTGAAGACGAAAAACTACTAAGGGGAGTTTGTGGAACTTCTTCGACAAAAGGTATGTGGAGACTTTAATCTCATCTATCACTTGGAAAGTATATTTTTACTCTATCTCCTATATTGAGACATAAGTCGTGTTACGATATAGTTTTCAATATACACATTTGAGATTTCGAGCTGAGTATATCTCGCTTACATATTTCTCGAAATATGTGCTGGTAAGCTTTCGCTTCGACCAAATTCATCTTATATCATGAGAAAATTGCCGAGTAACATATTACATGGTTTGTGTAATACAATCATTTGATGTAGGCTTGGAATGTTTTGATAATGATTATTTCAATATCTTGAAAATTGCTTTGATGCTAATAGTGTGTGAAAACGGCTATTTTCATCCTCTAAGAATGTTTCGATGATTTAAATAAAGAGCTTAGAATATTGTAACCATATTTGGATATAAGCATAGTGTGTTCGCACATTAGTGTATAAGTCCAAAACCGGGAATCAAAAGTATGCATACTTGTGTGTATACAAAATAGTTGAAGGACACTGGGTAAGTATGCGTAACCGTACGCATACTGGCGGAAGTTCACGTCCGTGAATTTCTGCTGAGTTTGAAAACCAAACCAAAATCATCCGGTTACCTAAAGTACGCGTACCCGTACGCATACTGGCGGAAAGTTCACGTCCGTGAATTTCTGATGTGTTTGAAAACCAACCAAACTCAAATCTGGTTACTTAAGTACGCATACTTAAGTGGGTTACTTTTTAAAATCGGTTGTGTACATGAACTTAAATATATATTATTGAGGAACGCAATCTTTGCAAACCGGGGCTATAATGTTCATGTATTGATTCGAGTGAATCAAACCGATTTTGCTTCAATTGTGTTCTTGTATAATTCTATGAGAATATATCAATTGACAACTCTTTAACTAGTTTCATTTGAGTCATTTGAACTAGTTATGGTTAAGATGAATAAGGTTGATATGAGAGTAATCATATGGCTATCCTCGGTTAACTATTTGTGAATCAACATGGTGTACACGTTTGGGTACGGTTACATAAACCTAAATGAGGGTACATTTCATTTATGTGTAACAAGCTAAGTTCGATCTAACGGTTGAAAGATATTAGCTTGGTTGAATCAGGTTTTTCATCTAACGGTGAATACTGAATGCTTTGTTACCAAGGTAACTTGGATTGCAAACCCTGATTTGAAAACTATATAAAGGAGAACTCTAGCAACTGGGAAAACTAATCCACACACCTCCTGTGTGTTACTAGTTGCATAACTAGAGTCGATTCTCCTTTAACCTTAGGTTTCTTCTCGAGACTATGTAGGTTAACGACTTGAAGACTTCATTGGGATTGTGAAGCCATACCCAACTATTTTGTTTGTAGTTGTGTGATGTGATCTTGCCGTTTCTATCGTATTTAAGTACAATCGTAAGATTGGCTTGAGATTAATTTCTCTGATAGGCAAGATAGAAAAGTAGTCACAAACACCTTCATCTCATCGTTTGTGATTCCACAATATCTTGTTTCGCTAGTCGATTAAGATTATTGTGAGGTGATTGATAATACTAGGCTGTTCTTCGGGAATATAAGTCCGGATTATCAATTGGTTCATGTTCACCTCAATTTATCAAAATACGGAACAAAAACTCTTGGGTATTTCTGTGGGAGACAGATTTATTCAATCCTAGACTTTTCTCTGTGAGACAGATTTGTTTATCAAGTCTTCGACTTTGGGTCGTAGAAACTCTTAGTTGTGGGTGGGATCATCTAAGGGAATCAAGTGCGTAGTATCCTGCTGGGATCAGAGACGTAAGGAACGCAACTGTACCTTGAATCAGTGTGAGATTGATTAGGGTTCAACTACAATCCAGTCCAAAGTTAATTTGTAGTAGGCTAGAGTCTGTAGCGGCTAAATACAGTGTGGTGTTGAATCTGGACTAGGTCCCGGAGTTTTTCTGCATTTGCGGTTTCCTCATTAACAAAATTCTGGTGTCTGTGTAATAATACCTCAGATTGCGGTACATTATGAAACAGAGATATTAAAACTCTTTGATATACTTTACTCTAGATTGAGTCTGACTGTCTAGATGATTCTCTATAAAGTGTATTAGAGTGAGTCCTCTAAGATTGCCAAACGAATTGTTGGGCGTGATTGTTAGACCCCCGCATTTTCAGACGGGGGAAGATAGCGGAGAATATAAACGATTGTTATTGATTTTAAGATATGGATTAAAGATTTTTTGAGTCCTGGTAGTAATAGAATGGATGGGTTTGTAGGTAATTTGGTTTCAATGCAGGGATGGAAAGCTTCTAGCAAGACCCTTGATTGCGGTTGGTTTCAAAAGATTCGAATGTCATTTTGAGATACGTTTTAGACAGAGGAATACTAATGGTATATCAACATCTAAGGAGCCGTGTATTGATTCTAGACTCTAACAAAGTTTGAGAGATTGAAGATTGTTTCGACTGCAAGGCAACGCAAAGAAATATAAAATATAAAAGTGAAGGATAATAAGAAAGATTTTGCCGGCAGAATGGGACAACAGTCATAATGCTTGCGTAAACCACCTTATATTTTGGAAATTTGAGATATGTGTATGATTCTTATTATTTTTTACTATGGTTTCATAAATATTTGAAATTCTAGTTCTAATGATGTATCACCGATAAAAACCGATATTATATTTTGTATAGATGTATCGGGCCCGACCGATACGATAGCGATACTCGATATTAACTACCTTGGGTAGAACTTATCTTAACTTGTAAGATTTATGGTATAATCGGTCATATCCTATATATATCATATATATATATATATAGCTATTTGTAATCGGTCATGAGCTACATTGAAAATCAAGGTGTAACCGATCACAAGCTATATTGGAATACAAGTTGTAACCGGTGGCAGGATGAATTGGAAAGTTAGTTATAATCGATCACGAGGTACCTTTGGGAAGCAAGGTGTAACCGATCAGAAGCTAACTCAGAAAGTAAGATGTAACCGATTACAAGCTACCTCTGGGAAGCAAGGTGTAACCAGTCACAACCTGGTTTGGGAAACATGGTATAACCGATCAGAACTTACATTGTGAGGTTGGTACAACTGATCCTAAGGAGCAAAACCGAGTTTCCAATATTCACATATCTCTTTATTTTTTGTGTTAAGCTTGGAATTGGGGTTTGCTGCGAAACTTCTAAATCTGGACATATTTGAACATGTACATAATTCTTATCATTTATTATTCAAAGATATTCCTTGATGCTCAAGGTGGTCCCAGGTCCGAAAAAGTGAAAAGCATTTAATTATGATTTTCATCATATATGTTTTAATTACCATTAAAACATATCCTCTGGAATATATTATTAGTTGTGCTAAATTAATAATAGAAGTTTTTCATGAGAGTTTTCGGAAATATTGGTTAACGTTAATTGGAAATAGGAAAACCGAATTTAGGTACTTTAATGCATATTTTGGAAAAATAAATAAATTGGTTTTGGAATTTCCTTGTTGTCCAAACAACCTTGGTCTATAAATAATTGAGTTTCCATTTCTTGCAAACTATCCTAAGAGCCAGGAAACTTCATTTCTTGTTGTTTCTGGTGGAGCCGTCTATTCGGAGAGGAAAGTACCCTAATTAGGCAAAATCTCTTATGACCGCTCGTTTAAAGACTTCTGTGAGATCAAGAAGCTCTATGAGTACCATTGGTGGGAAACTAGATAATTGCAGTGATATTAGTTTTCGATTATTGATTTGATTGACTAACGGTTGTTGAAACTTTGATTGCATATAGTTTGTTTATTCTTGAGAACCTTCTCTTCTGATATAAGGCTCACTCAAACTAGATCAAATTATTGACGGGATATTTAGAACCATCTTCGGATCTAAAGAAATCTTGTGATAATCCATTGTTAACAGATTCCATTATGTGTGTGATTGATCACAAGAGGATTCAAGTGTTGTAGTGCACAAACCTTGATCGGATGGGATCCAACTAGGATCGTTTTATCTTTGATAGACTTGATTGACTAGTTGCGTGAGATCCGCATCGATTTATAGTTTCTCTTTGAGATCTATATTGATTGATTGCAAATCTAGAATTTGATTATTTCGGTAATTAACATTTATATTGATCTAACCAGACAAAGGAGTTTATTAGATTAAACAGAAGAGCCTTTTTCAATAACTCATATATCTTCTAGCAAGATTGATTAGAGTGGTTATCAAACAGATTCTTCCTTTGCTATTTGGAATAGGATCCAAAGGAATTGTTATTCACGTGCGTGAATCTAGTAGTCGAAAGCGCAGAAATACTGACGAAACTAAGTAGCTAGGGGTAGGCTGCTTGGTCTCAACTATACGAAGTTGGTATTAGGTTTTGTATAGCGGATTAATTCTGAGAGTATTAAAAACTGGACTAGGTCCCGAGGTTTTTCTGCATTTTTGGTTTCCTCGTTAACAAAATCTTGTTGTGTCGTTTACTTTATTTTTCTGCATTATAATTGTTTATTATAATTAAAGTAAATTGCACTTGTACGTTAATCTGTAACACTTGATATCGATCCTATAGGGTTTCGGTTATTACCGAACCTATTATCAAGTGATCACTTCGTTGTCGTATCGTCTCGATCTTGAATCCATAGTCAATCACACAAGTGATCTTTTTGTTATTTATCTTGATCTCGTATCCATAGACGATCACACGAAGTGTGCACCGAAGTTGTTGTATTGTCTCGACTAAGTCCATAGATGATCACACTTCGTAAAGTACTTATTGGTTGATAAATAAAAGATTGTGGTGTATTTGGGCACCCTCATCTTTTCTTAATGGAATATAGACTTTCCCAATTCTATGCTTTTTCATTTAACTCATGTAGGTAGTGATCATAGTCCAGTAATGCTTTTTACTGACAACATTATACCTCCTTGCTGGAAACCTTTTAAAATTTTCCTCACTTGGTGAAATGATGAATCATGTTCTACTATTATTATTAATGCTTGGAAAAATAGTGTCAATGGCTCACCTGCTTTTCAGATTGTCAAGAAACTTCTATATACCATAAGAGATCTTTCTATATGGAATAAAGAATATTTTGGTGACATCAATTAAAATGTTGACAACCTGCAAAAAGAACTGGATACTCTACAAGCTTAAGCTCCAGACTCAAATACTCACAATCAAATCATCTCAATCAACAAGGAACTGAAAAATGGCATAAGGTTAAAAGTGAGTTCTATCAACAGAAATCAAGGGATCATTTCATCAAAGATATGGACACTACAACAATTACTTTCATACCAAAACTAACAGGAAAAGAATCAGGAATAACATTGATTCAATCAAAGATCATGACAACAATTATCTACAGTCAAGAGATCAGATTGCTCAACACCTCACTCATCATTTCAAAGGTATAAGTACTTCGATTGAACCTATTTTGGTGAAAAGGCTTTGTAGTATATTTCCTACTATAGTTTCCGATGCTAATAATACACTCCTTACTAGAATTTTTTCTCATGAAGAAATTCACTCTACACTTAAGAGTATAGAAAATTGGACTGTTCCTGGCCCTGAAGGTTTTCAAGCTGGATTCTATAGGATCCGTTGGGATATTGTTGGAGAATATGTTTGTTTAATGGTGACCAGGTTCCTTGAAACTAAATATATCCTCAAGCAAATTAATCAAACTTATATCTCCCTTATCCCCAAAAAAAGAAATCTAAATATGCTGCAGATTATAGACCAAATGGTTTATGTAATATTTGATATAAAATAATACCCAAGATTCTTGTCAACAGAATCCCTTAATGGAAAAGATTATATGACCCTTCAAGCAGCATATGTCTTTGGAAGATTTATTAGTGATAACATAATTGTAGCTCGAGAAATTATTCACTTAATGAATAAAAAGAGGGGTCAGATAGGATGGATGGCTCTTAAACTAGACATGTCAAAATCTTTTGACATACTTTAATGGTTTCTTGATAAAGGTACTCAAATACTTTGGATTATGTCATGAGTTATGTGATCTAATTTACCAGTGCATTAGCACTACTTCTTTATGTGTTATGTTGAATGGTTCACCATGCGAAACTTTTTATCCAACCATGAGTATTAGGAAAGGTGATCCACTCTCACCTTATTTGTTCATTCTTGCTATGAAGTTCTTTTCAAGGCATCTAATTGCAGCTTAACACAACAACAATATCAAAGGTATTAAAGTGGCTAATGATTCACTAACCATTAATCATTTGTTTTTTGCAGATGACTGCTTGATCTTAACTCAAGCAACTCTCACATAAGTTAACAATCTTCTGGAGCTTCTTCACAACTTTAGCTCTCAATATGGTCAAGTTATCAACTTAGATAAATCTAAAGTCATTTCAGCAAACACACTAAATCTGAAATTGCAGATACTTTGACTCATGTTCTTGGAGTCAACATCATGAACTCTAAGGAGAAATATCTTGGTTCTCCTCTTATTCTTGGTCACTCAAAACAAGAATCTTTCAAGTCTATTCAAGATAGTTTTGAAAACAGGGGTTCTACATGGTCTTCTACATCTTTGAATTCTAAGGAAGGTCTACCATGATTAAACATGTTTTTAACTCGGTTACTGTGTATCAAACGGGTAATTTCAAGTTGCCTAATAATATCATCACAAATATTACCACTATTGAGAGAGAAAAATTTGGGGGTCACAATTCTAACAGAGGTACAAATCCTATTAGATGGCACAAGGTTTGTAAACCTAAAGACTTGGGTGGACTTGCTTTTAGAGATCTTGAAAATCTTAATCTATCTTTAATCACCAAGCTTGCATGGATAATGTGCATTGAGTCAAGTCACCTTATGATTCAAGTGTTGGGTGGTAAATATTTCAAACGTGGTGATATTCCACATCAACAGATTGAAGCAAAAAATTGTTCATACACATGGAATGGTGTTACTAAAGGCCTGCAAATTGTCCAGCGAAATTTCTTCATAGAGATAACTAATGGAAACAAAACAAAAATATGGCTAGATATATGGATCTCAAGTATGACTGAACCACCCTCACCAAGCAATGATTTATTCAGGTTTTATGAAATAGTTTCTGACCTATTTTTACCTGACACTAATACTTGGAATGTAAACCTTTTAAATTAATTATTTGATGTTGATACTTCCATTAAGATTCAAGGCTTATTCATTGATCTCACCAAAGAAGATGTCATTATTTAATGCCAGCTAAAAATGGGGAATTCTTTGTTAAAAGTACATACAACATGCTGACAAGGTGTAACAGACAGGTTCAAGTCAATGAAATTAACATACACTCTTCAGTTTTGAAAAATTTATGGGGTTGCAGTGTTGCACACAGAATCAAACTCTTTGCATAGAAGTGTATCAGAGACCTTAATACTACTAGGAGCAAGCTTGTTGTTTATAACAGCGGTTTTGATACTCATTATAGTATATGTGGGAACTATGAGGAAACCACTGAGCACTTAATTTTTTGAGTGTAGACGTGCAAGAGCAGTATGGAGGGACACAAATATAAATATTGACCCAGTAAGGAGTAACTGCAATAGTGTCTTTGCATGGGTCATAAGCTGGTTCTTATCAAACGATTACAATTCTGATGAAAAATGGTTATACTCTTTGATGATATGGATATGGGTTGTATGGAAGGACAGATGTGACTTTGTCTTTCAGGGAGTGTCTCTAAACCCTTATAACTTTATGCATAAAATTACTTATAATTTGGGATCTCATTTGCATGATACATAGAATTCTCTCATGAATATGAGAATTAATAGAGTCTCAAACTGGCTACCTAGAGGCAAATCCAGAACAAAAATTCAGTGGGGTACACTTTATTCTTGAAGAACATAACTAAAAATGTAACTAAAAAAAATCTCGCACATCAATATAGAAGCAAACTAAATACCATAAAATTCATTCAAACCGGAAAATACCTACATTATTGAATAAAATTGTAACAAAAAGAAAGTATGATCTATCTAAATCACCAAAAAAAAATTAAAAGAAATATGCAACAAATTCTGATCTTGCTAAATCACCATATGATGATTATTAAGCCATGAAAGAAAGATTTTAAGTAAAACACGATTTAGTTTTCTTACCGCAACAAAATCAAAAAATACATACGTAACACACATTCTTTTTTTTTTTAAAATGCAGCTACACATTTTCCCTTAAAATTGATCAGTTCCATCGAATCTGAAACAAAAATCTAAAACCCACCGTCATAACAAACAAAAATTGCATCAACCAGTAAAAAAAATACAAAAAATTAAGTGATTGAAGAAGGAAAAATAAATTAGAACTGTAAATGATATAAATGGGAATCGATTAGTCTTTAGATGTTTATTCGACTGATCCGCGAACTTCAAACCTAAGGAAATTATCTTGATTTCGGTATAGTAAGGATTATCTACAAGCTATCCTTAATTTTAGGGCAGTTTCTAGTTTGTTTATTCGAATAAGGTCGAAATTAGTTTAGTACTATATAATTATGCAAGTTTTGGCGTAAATGTTGTGGAGCGTAAGATTATTTTAAGTAAAAATTACGTTGGGGTGAGGGGAGGCTGGACCCAGTGCAGATTCACCCCTATGGCTACCCCAGCTAGAAGGAATTTAAAATTTAATG
Source organism: Papaver somniferum (assembly GCF_003573695.1). NCBI lineage: Eukaryota > Viridiplantae > Streptophyta > Magnoliopsida > Ranunculales > Papaveraceae > Papaver > Papaver somniferum. The sequence goes on along the minus strand of NC_039365.1, from coordinate 104,554,871 downwards.
TTCATGCGATCATAACACTTATCAACTTGGCAGTGGTGTTATTTTACATGATCATACAAGACTATGGCATGGAATCGGGGGAGAATATGCAAGTAGAGTTATAAGTCCAGAGATGGGAAAATGCTTGGCTATACGAGAAGCTTTGAGTTGGGCAAAAATAAAGCAATTCTCAAGTATTTAAGTTGAAGTTGATGCTAAGCTGGTAACTCAATCAATAAATGGAGATTCTTTACTCATTCAATGGGAAAATAAGAACTTGATTAAAGAGATTAAACATTTAGCATTAAGTTTTAACCATTGTATTTTTTTTTATTTCATTAGCCGTGATGACAATCAGGTAGATGATCATGTTTCCAAAATAGTTAGAGAAACTGCTTCCAATATGGAAACAAATGATAATTTCTCAGCTGCTATTTGTGGTCTTTTGACACAAGACCAAAGCACTTTCACTTCCTGATAGCAATAAAATTCTAGATAATCAAAAAAAGAGAGAGAAAGGCTTGGTTGGGAAAAAAATTGCGACATAACCGAACTCAATATATAGGTTTTTAGAGAAAAGTTTGGTTAGGAGAGAAAAAATTGCGACCAAACCGAACTCAACACACAGGTTTTCAGAGAAAAGTTTGGTTATGAGAAAAAAAAATCGACTTGACCGAACTCAACATTTTTTTCTTACCGTTTAAAATTCGGTTAAGAGTAAAATCGACTTAATCGAACACAACAACTGGTGTTACATACAAAAGCTCGCATACGAAGAAAAAATTGAGGTTCGGCTATAAAAAAAAATGACCTAGCCAGATTGTACCTATGAATAAAAATTCAAAAAGTTAAAATGAAAATAATAATAATAATAACTAAAAATAAAATAAAATAATGGGTACCTAGCTCAGCTGGCCATTCCCGTTCCAAAAAAGTTTCATGCGCTCCAGGAGGTCACAGATTCGAGTCCATGATGGCGCAATATTACAAAATGTAACATGGAAGATAGAGTTAGCTTGCCCCCTTGCGACATAATTAGCCCCATGCCCGCTTCGGCTCCATTGGATGGTTCCTCATGAGGTTTGCTGGTAGGCTAACACGGAAACTTGTTCAATTAACGTAATAATACATTGTTGGAGCTTAGCTTGTTAGGCTTCCAACTAGGTTCTTGTAATAATACACTTTATCAAATAATAAAAATATTTTTTTAAAATAAAATAAAAAAGATGTTAGAGCTCAGTTTGTTGCTAGACTTCTCACCAACTTCTTGTAAACACTTTATACTATGAATTATTTTTTCCTTTAATAAAAAATAAATATTTATTAATACTTTTTGTTCAGAAAGGGGTTGGAGCTCAGCTTGTTTCTCGACTTCCAACCATTTCCTTGACCTCTGAGATTGCTTAATATTTTTTATTATATCATAAATATAAATTTTATTAATTTAAAATGCAAAAAAAAAGAAAAAAAAAATTATTTCAAAAAATAGTGATAATTAAGTAAAGGAAAGGGACAATATGGTCATTTGCTTTCACTCGGACATCCCTTGTCCCTAAACAATGGCCAGCCTGATAATTTAATGGTTCCAAATAAAAAAGCCATGGTCCCAAAAACATCATTCAAAAGATTTGGCAACGTAGATAGTACATGGATTGGGTCTTAGCATTATGTATTTGACAATTAAGCGAAAGATGGTTTAAAATTTACAGATATTCGACGATTAATGGAAAGGTGGTGTAAAATTTGAACGATTTTTTGGGACCATGGTTCTATTTTTAGTAAGACAAGTAAAGACATCCCTTATCCAAATATGTATATTAATACCAAGGTTACCCTTCCTGATTAAGTTTGTGTAATGATTAGTTACGTTAATTAGTGATTAGTGTAGGATTAAATCAATATTATGTTTCTTAAAATTAAGTTATTGAGAGGGAAGAAGCAGGAGAATATAAAAGTTGGAAAAACTCAATATTTTTTTTATTTTTTGAATCTGAACCTTCAAACCACCCAAGCATACTTCAAATTTAGTTTTTTGTTGCTTGTATTGGCCAAAATTTTCTGAAAATGAGAAATTGTATAGCTTGATTTGGTTAAGTCAAACAAGTTCGGCTACAAGATCTGAAGAACAGGTAGCCGAACTTATCTGCTAATGTAGTTCGGCTAATGTTCATGAAAGCGCAGGTAGCCGAACTTAGTTTTAATGGAGTTTGTTGCTTTCAGAGAAAAGTTCGGTTATGAGAAAAAAAATTGCGACGTAACCGAACTAAAAGTTCGGCCGAGACATTTTTTGTGATGTAACCAAACGATGTAACGAACTTTTTGCAACGTAACCGAACTTTTTTGCGACGTAACCGAACTAGAAGTTCGTCTGAGACATTTTTTTTGTGACGTAACCGAACTTTTCTCTAGAAAAAAAACTCCATTAAAATTGAGTTCGGCTACTTCGGCAAAGTTTTTCACATAATTCTTATCTGAACTTCTCTCTGCAACTTCCATTTTGAACTCATTTTGATGATTACTTCTCATTTTTTCAACCAAAAATGAATGACAAGTAATGGGTTTGTGAGAATATCTTTGCTAATGATTTAAATTAAGTTATATATATAAATGTGGTGGTGGTGGTAGTCAGAGGTGGTATGTGATGGTCGGTGGTGGTTATATATATACATACAGGTGGTTATTAGGTTGGTTTTAAATTAAATTAGGTTAAGGGTAGGTTAGTCATTTCAACACTTTAGGACACCCCTTATAATTATAGGGAAGATGGCTTAATAAAACCATGGTCCCTAAAAAATCGTTCTAAAATTTACCGATGTGGAAATTGAATGAAATAACTGAATCAAAAGATACAATCCCAAAAGAAAAATGTAATTGTTGAATAACTGAATTAAAAGAAAAAAATATAAGCTCCCGGTGAGGATCGAACTCACAACCTTTCGCTTACGAAGCGAACGCACTACCACTATGCTACAGAAACAACCTGCTTATGAGGAACCACTACTTAGAATTTAATATAAAAATAATATAAGTGCCTAGAATAATTTTCTATACGAGTATATGGTAGTTGTTGCAAGGCCCTTACATTGTAACTTTTAAAAGAATTTGTTACTCACTTGCGAAAATTCTTTTTTTTCCAGGGTCCGCTTTTTAGAAGGACAACTAATTTCAGTCGAAGAACCTGCATTTCGAGTCTTCTTGATCGAATTTCAGTTGTTATATTGGTAGAAGATTCCATTCACAAAGAAAGTACTCTTTTCGTTCTTTTTTAATAGGTTGGATCCATAAATAAATGTTTCAAAAAAATAGGCCGGTTTTCTAATTGGGAAAGTCAAATGTTAATTTAATTTTCTGAGACCACTTTTCTTTTAACTTTTTTTGATGCAAGCGTCATGTAGACCATTTTACTTTATTTCTTTTGCTGACAAGTGTCATGGGGACCATTTCATTTCACTTCTTTTATTGACGTGTCATGAGGACCACTTTCAATAATTAATTCTCTTAATTTTTTTAAATTTCTCTGAAAACAAAACCAGCCTATTAAAAAAGAACTGAGAGAGTACAAGATAAGAAGAAATGATTTGATATCTTATGTGTTCCTTTCCATCTTCTATTGACATTTGAAGCATATATCCAATGGTGGAATTTTCTTGAGCCATGTTATAAGAGGGTCCACTATATTGCACTCAAAGAATACACCCCTCCCAAGTAGATAATTACTCGCATGAGATGCACCCGTTATCCCGTATTAATCAACAAAGAATGACAAAAGTGTACCAGTGTACCAGAATTGAATCTAAAAAAAGATTGATTTTGATGGACAGTTCATTTGTAAGTGAAATTGCTTTGAACAGCTAAGCAAAATAGAAAGCAAGTGAAATTGCTTTGAACAGCTAAGCAAAATAGAAAGCAACAATCTACACCATCATAGCACTTAAACTATGTTGTAAAGTACTAAGTTGATATTTATTCACAAAAGGAAATCGGATATTCGATCTTCAGGATGTTCCAGTATATATTACCAACAAAAAAGACTAATTCGGACGAAGATATACAAATCACTCCAGTTGGTCAAACTATGTACAGCGCTAACCACCATTTCCAGGAAATTAGGAACGAGGAGCAACCATCTGCTGCTTCTTAACTCTCTCTCCCGGTGTTACCATGCTGAAATAGAGATTCATAAACACAACATAGTAAATCATCCAAGTGTTAGTAACTAAAAACATATTGTGTTAAAATTCAATTTTGTCACTGGCTTGCATTCCAAGATAATGTCTAGAAAAGTGATAAAAGGCATACTCTAACCCTGATGCAAAATGAACAAAGCTAAGCCTCTCCATAACACAAACTATTGCTTGCTTGGTTGTTTTGCAAGAAAGAGAATTTATCGTTGAAAAGATGGCAGGAAGAAATATAACTGATAGTCAAATGTAGTTTTTGTAATCAATTTGTGCATCTATATGATGGTATGAACGTAAAAATCATTTGATAATTTTAATCAAGTTAATTATGACTTGGTATAGAAAACATCAAACGACGACTAATTTCTCTATTGAGAGAAAAGCAACTTCTTCAAAGAAATTGCCTCGCGTAGTAATTTAATGCAGATTAAAACCCTAGATGTTAATGATGGTGACAACTGCAATCGTGTGATCATTGAAGTCAGGGTGAAAAATATTCAATGAATCACACTGCATGTTTTTACACAAAAAATAATACAGATATAGATACAGAAAGCCATAGCAAGATAGGTACAAAAAATAATACAAAAAATAATATAAATATAGGTACACATGAGGATGATGCACATAGCAAGATAGATACAGTCAAGGCGCCAACAGTACCTATAACAGAAAGCCACAGATATCCAATATTTAAATGCTGGTAAAACAGTACCTGATATCATGAGGGGTAATAAATATCCATTGGGCACCATGTTCAACAGCGAACTTCACAAGAGTGTCTAAGCTTATCTTCCGACTAACAGCATCCTAAAGGATATACAAATAAGCATGAGAACGACTCCAGTCGCTAAAGAATTCCACATTATTTGAGTAGACCATTCTAGTAATAGGAACACATACCATAAATACATCAAACTCGTCCATTGCTCGAAATGGAGCTTCAGTGATATCATGGAGAGCTAATGCGAAGCATAAAGTAGAGAAAGAGCGCTCACCACCTTAAAGAAATTAAATGGATCAAAAATAAAGATATGCAACTGATACTAAATCTATCAACTACCATATGACAATGTACCCCACCCACAGTGTTTATAACTTTATCCTGATTAATACTAATTAATTTATACATTTCAAAAGAGAAGGAATGTATAAAAACCTGAAAGCCCCCTAGTATCACGGACATTGTTGTTGGACGTGTCTTGGGGCATCTTCACCTTGAAAAACAAAATCCGAAAGTGAAAATCAATATCTAAGCACCGAGGAAGAATCGTGGTAGCATAGAGAAATGCAAAATTGAATAAGTAATACAGAAGCCAATGAGCAGGAAAAAAAGAAGAATCTGCTTTCCAAAATCAATTACTTACTTCCAGCGCAAGTGTCTTCTCTTCATAACTAAGCTTAATGTTCCCACTGATCCCTTTGTTTGTTAAATGTTTATTGAATCTAATAGATAGGTATTGCTGATTAGAATAGACCAGGAAAGAAAAGTTACATGCACGATTGTTAACAAATACAACAGACGATTAGCACCAAGAAGACCAGTCCTCTAAGTGCTTATTAGCTCGATGTAAGTAACAACTAAAAGATTCCATAATGGAAATTTACATACTGCCAAGTCAACTGACGCTTTAGAAAACTAGCATTTCTCTCGAATTTGCTCGTACGCAGCTGAAGGGCTTTCTGACATGCCTACAATAAAATAAAGGAGTAAGGAAAGGCATATAAATGTTAGGACACTACACAGTCGCATATCATGATCAAAGAATAGCAGCACATTTTCATAGATTGAGTAATAAATTATTCTACTTCCAGTTTCACCATAAAATAAAATATTAATAATATAACAATAATAACTGAGTAAGTATGTAGCAGTGACACTAGACTACGCGTGTTGTCTGACACTGGTTTGATGGGTCGGGTGATGAGCTAGAAAATTCCGAAATACGAAAACTGACGTATTTATACAAATTTTCCTATTTCAGTAATTGTGTGCTTCCTCGTTTGGTTTGTTAAAAAATGCACGACAAAATTAATGAACTGCAACAAAATTTCACACATGCAGACGAACAATAAACCACATTTAACATCAGTTATGTGCAAGTACTCATCAAAGTGTCCTTAAGTGGCAGACACGATGGCAAAAATCTACAAAGTGAAGTTTCATTGTTACATAGACAAAATTGATCCAGCTAATATATAAATATAATATGAGTCACAAACTAGACAACACTATTTGCCGGAACCTATAGTGAGAGAACAACGCATAAAAGTTCTTATATGATTTCTGTACAATATCCGGCATGACCTTGTTTTCCATCTCTTTAAGATGACAAACATCAGCACAAAAGATACTGAACTTCTCTCCTGCCAAAGTTCTCATGTGCTAAGAGGGAATCAGAAAGCTGTGTGTTTAATTTGGACAGATGAAAAATAACAAATTAAAGATGCATCGAGAACTAAAGCCACTGATTTGAATTAGACCAAAATGGAGCCACAGATAAAAAAAAAACAAATTATACCATCATACAAGTATAAAGGTTGTTAGGAGATGTACTATCATTTTCATTCACTAAAAGTTGCAACAATTAAATAAGGCTACTGGCTGCAACTAACAAAAAGTCTTGTTCTTCTAGACTTCTAGTTACGAACATGAATTTTCTCGTGTTACTTTATTCCAATAAAGATGCAGAGGGCCGAGACCTAATGATAAACTTATTCATGTCATAAGAATAAGAAAATATATATAATGCAGTAAACATTGGTAAAAATAACCCAGCTTACATCCAACTTCTCGCGAAAAGCTTCATAAGTTTGTTTCTTTCGTATTATTTTGCGCTCTTTCTTCTCATGCAATGCTCTTAGATCATCAATCGACTCAGAATATCTGCAAAGCAAGAATCTTATATAAACTTAATATATTCATGACCGGCAATACAAATATAATTACATGACTTGAGCACTTACCGCTGACTCTCTTGTTCGCGTCTATGCTTTAGTTTACTAAATTGGGCACCAAGTTGCTCACGTGTTTCTCCTGCACAGCCTCCCAAAGCTTCAACTACACTCTCAGCACAAACATTGGATGCCTTCTTAAAATCCTCCTACATTTTCAACAAAGACATTATCATCATATCCCTAAACAGCTATAACAAGTACTTAACAGTGAAACCAAGATTTTTGAATGCATGCTAAACAAAAGCAGTGGGGCGTCAGGTATTTTGGTAATCCATCTTATATTAACAGGGCAGAGGGGAATTTCTTCCTGTCCTCAACAAGCCATTAACTTAATACAATCAAAGAGGGATCCATAAAAGTTTAATTACCAACAAATTCTAAATGACAGCAAGTCAGAGTTTAAGTGTATAAGCTAGACGAACAATAAAAACTAATAAGAACCTGAAGGGCGCTCTGAAGCTGCTGGCGTATTTTTTCAGCTTCTTCAATATCAGGAAGGACCTTACTATGCATGAGCCCTTCATAATGAGACTTCGCCTATCAATGGAAACTTCAACTTTAGGGATTCTAATTAGAATTAGCATATACACAGAAAATAGAAGAAATGACAAATAACTCATCACCGTTTCTTCAGTAATCAGTTCATCCTCCAATCTGATTAGCTCTTGTTCGGCTCTATCTAAAGCATCAATATCCCCTTTCGCCGACTCTACATTTTCCGAAAGGCACAAGAAGAACTTATAGCAAAAGCAGATGCACTGTAACAAAGAATCAATATCACAAAAGTATGTGAATTAAAATTGTCTCACGTACCACTTAAGTTTTTAATTGACAGTTTCACTTCTTTGGCTTTTTCTGCAGCCTCCTTGATTCTCTCTTGAAGTGTCTCTAAGAACACTTCCTTTTCTTTTAATTCCTCGTCGATTTTCTAGATAAGATATACAAGAGAAATTATTGAAAAGAAACGTGAAGAGTTGAACGAATCTTGAAGATATAGTGACTTAAAAGCACAAACCGAGATTTCTTCACGAAGCTCATTAGCATTAGATGCAGGAGACGAACTAGGTTCTGCAGCATATGAATTACATGAATCCTTCAAATCTTGCAATTTTAATTCCTTTGACGTTAAATCCCTCTCGGCATTAAGACGTCTCCTCTAAAAGAACACATAAGGAAGATAGTGGGCTGTACAGGTTAGCTGTTGGCAATAGTCAAAAGAAATTAAGCAAAACAAGAGCATTTACTTGATTCCAGTGCCTAACCCGACATGCTTACCAAATAAGGCCATCAACAAAAAACTTCAATAGTTATACTCACTAATTGTATTACCATGATCCTTCGATACAACCATTGATTAACAGATCTGGCGTACTTAGAGATGATAATACAAAATAAAACTTAAGATAAAGTCGACCAAAATATGTGTTATCAGTGGCTTAGTATGATCAATTGAACTGTGCTTCAGGAATCGAAGTAACATGCATTCTGAAAATAACAACTTTCCATATGCAGTGGAAGTGACAAAGGTCGACAAAGCAAGAGTTTTGTGGGAAAGCAAAGGCCAAGACAACCATTTTATCTAAATTTTTTTGAGCAGAACACGCGGGAGAAGTGTGCATATTAGCACATCAGCAAATTTGTAACTAAAGTAAGAGGGAGCTTTCTATATTTGTCCGTTACCATGAATGTCTGACTTATGAAAGTCGACACCATCATTAGCCATTTTTTGCCTAATATCTTCTCTTTCTAGTCAGGCACACCATTTTAAACTTATACCAAGGAAATTCTATACAATTAATGTTGGTCTTGCACATGAGTTCTGACTAGTCCTATGCTATCTAGGACTAGGTGTCAATACACCTCCATTCCCTTTTAGTTTCTAATAGTTGCTGAACTACTTCAAGTTTGTTAACTTCAAATGTTACTTTAACCAAGTAATTTTCATGATTTCATGATATGTAACTTTCGTGGACAGGTAAGGATTTACCGAAACCAGTAGAACAAAATTTTACTCTCCGAGTGAAACATTGGTTTCGATAAAACAGGTGAATGCAAAAACTCGGTGGTCCTGCTGCTGAATGTTCCTACTGAAATAGGAACTCCCTAATGATAAGTAAAAACACCCAATAAAACACTATTCAGATCTATCATAACCTACTAGCTGTAGCAGTATCAATCACTGGTGAATTTTAACAGTTTATACTAGACAGTGTAACATATTACAATGGTTCAGCTCAAATTAGACTTTCAAGAAAATAAAACGTAAGGTGCAAAGATACTTACTTTCACAGAGTTTAGTCTCCCCTTAAGCTCCTGAAGGCTACCCTCCGCATCTCTCTTCCTCACTTGACCTTGTCTAACTTTATCCTGCATCTTTGATGCTTCTTCCTCAATATTATCAATTTGACCATCAACTGAGCCACAAAGTCGGCCAGACCTCGTCCATTTGTTAGGAGGAAGAGTAGTCTGAACCAAACCCCGGGAGAACCTAAAAAGGCAAAGTGATCAAATATCACTTAGTACAAGTGTAAAATTACCGAAGGATACAAAGATTGGCCCATAAAATGGGAAACGCATTATAAATGCTAATCAGGAAAAGAAATTCAACAAGCTAAACTTCAATAGAGGTATGAAACAAAATAAAGCTTCACATCTTACATTTTGGTCCCATCTGATGTAAAAACCTCCTTCAGGTTAGGGATCCTCTGGTCAAAAGCCACCGATTTACCCACGTCATAATTACTCACAAGAACTTGTCTCTCTGCATTTCCCTGGAAAAGGAGCAACCTTCTTATATCGAACCATACGAAAAATTAAGTTCAGTATAAGGTATCATGCTGCAGAGAGCTGAGTGAGATAATCCTCTATTTGTAAGGTCTGAGCATACAATACAAGCTGTGTTGCAACGATACCGATACGGTATCAGATACAAGATACCAGTACGCTACTATGATACACCAACTTGAAAAACTGCGATACTACGTATGATCAGTAGTTTAACATAAATATATTATATATAAGATAGAAACTTTACAAAATACATGCATGTGTTTGCATGATTGAGATATAATATGTATGATTATCCTCACTGGAGAGAAAAAGTATGGATGAGAAGTAAGAAAGTCTAGAGCAAGATCAGTGGACAGATTTGGAACTAATATTTTGTCACTATAGTTAAAACTTCTCATAGAATCTAGTAAAATATCTAAAATTTTCTAATATTAAGGTATTGAGATTTATCTTAACAGTTGTTGATATCTAATTTCTAGTCCAAGTTTTCTAACTGAGTTGTATATTGAAGTATTGGAGTATTAGTACGCGTATCCGTGTAAATACGTATCGATACAGCTTAACTTTTTTTAGGCGTATCGTTGTAACATAGAATACAAGTCTTCTTTCTTGATTTATTTTTCCTTTTCAAGAAAAAACCAAAAACTTCTGTTTTGTGACACCGTTCTATCCAAAAAAAGCCTCATGCGCTCAGAAACTAAAACTAGTAGAAGAAACTCCAAAATGCTGAATCTAAAGTGTCGAGAAAGTTATGACCGACTGTCATGTTAAGTTAAATACTTAAAATAGCCAAATGATAAAGTTAACGCAAGAATAAGCTAATAAGATGACAGAGAAATAAAGGGATCAGAAGCAGAAAAAAAAACAGAGAGTTACCATATCCACCAAGACATTTAGTACAGTAGGATTGTCCGACTGTAAGACGGAAAGAACAGTCGGATGACTAGTGTGGGGAAGCATGTTATCTGGAATATTCAACCTAGAAAAAGAAAATTACACTGCCAGGTCCAAATCAACCCAAAAAAAAATAATAGTGGGTCAAAATCTGAATAAAAGATGAGAAAATTACCTAGGCCTAGAGAAATCATATATGAGAATCTTAAGGTTGTAATTTACACTTCTAGCACATTCTCGTAAAAGCAGAAAATCTCCATGATCTGTTACGATGAAAGCATTGAACCACATTCCAACTGCATTTTCAACAGCCAGCGCCCACGTATCCCCACCAACAAGGTTCTGCATTGCATATTGAAATCGTTTAGTTGTGCAACGAGTAACCTAGTTACTGTTGACCCCGTTAAACCACCGAAGCACAATTGTTGTGCACATGTACACAAAATAAGCGGAAACAATTAAACTTTTAACTAACGCCTCATGAATCGCAAATGCATTTCTTGAGACCAAACACAAAAGTTAAGGTAACGTGTCTTCCACATCAAAGCCAAAATAATAAAGATCTGCCAAGCACCTGGTTATCAATACATGAGTGCATAACTGCACCTCTATTATTATCAAGGGTTTCTAACGAAAAGCTAGGGTGGTTTAAATTATTAAGTTTCTGCAACTTCAGGTTCCTAAATAGAACCATCCAGCAAAGATACTGTGTAAGACTACACCTTTGTGAACTTCTTTCCCTAGAGAACACTAGGATAAACTAGGAGCTACAGCTAGCGAGCTAAATGTAAGTAGGACTACCAGAGAAAGCCACAGGAACCACAAAGGATCATATTTATGGGACATACAATCAATCAATGCCATGGAGATCTCCTGGACTGTATTTAAGTTTACAGGCCAGGAAATAGTAATGTACTTGTCTACGTTTCTAAAGTTTGTGTTCCAGAGGTATAGGTTTTCCTAAACCCTTATTACTATCCCTCTTATTGAACTTTCTATTCTGATTTAGTTCTCTTTTTCAATTCGCACAGGCTTCATATGGTTATTTGCAGCAGGCTTGTGCAATAGAAAACCGAAGATAGTCGGGCCATAACATTTTGAGGCATTCTAGAAAAAATACAACCGCACCAACACCACCCTAAATGGTTTCTTTATGCTGACCACTAAAAAGGTAAAAAGATAAGTTAACCTTCTCTAATATCCCATGTGGCCATGTTATTTAGAACATAAAAAAAAATGTCAGCCTGCATATTGCATAAGCAAGTACAATACAGATTAAGAGAGGAACTGTCAGAACACTCAAATTTATCCATTACTCACCAGGTGAGCCCCGATAGGACCAATTGGAGGTATTTTGAATTCTCTATGGCGCCTCTCAATTACTTGTAAAAGTTGAATGACCTTATTTCCTCCAAAGGCTGTCACCTGCGAGAGATGAATGTTAACCACCTAATATAAGCAACCTACAAACTGATGAGAAGTTTACATACTATATGATTTTACACTTTATATGTCTTCTTGATGACTCAGAATACAATACCATTTAGCAGAGAAAGACTGCTAAAACTCAATTATACTGGGCATGTGGCAGAATAGCCATCAGTCATGTATTTGACATGATTTTTAGTTACTTTCTATTTGAAAGATCACTCTTCACATCATCAGCCATGCTATAAGCCGATTTATCTGTTTCTATTTGATATTGTACTCTTATGAACAGAGAACAACCAAAATAACCAAACTGATGTTAGACATGTCCTCAAGTGATCAAACAGATTTATCTCTATTTCATAAACTAATGGCTACAACAGCACACATGTTGAAACATCCCTCGTGTAACCAACTGATTACATAATTGGCAGTCACCGATGCAACTGCCACTTTTAAACATTAGCTAACCATAAAGAAGTGTTCTCGGTCTTCAACTAGAGTAGTTCATGATTTATGAGTCACTGTTAAGTAAGACCAAACCTTGTTTGTATGACGTTGTCGAAGCTCACTTATATGAGAAAGATGTTCACGGCGCTTGTGTTCAGCATCTTGAATCTACCAACAATGAATAAGAATCACTTAGTTTGAGGCAAATGATTGAAGTGGAATATCCAACCATAGCTGGAAAAATAAGAAGAGAATTGCGGAAGTAAAATAGTTCTCTATATTAAAAACTGAAAAGAAAAAAATCAAAACAGGGAAAACAACCAACCATGACAAGTTACACAGAACAACGTAGGGTTTTGTTCAAGTGCAAGAATAAACTTCATAAGCAACTGCAGTACAGCATGTGGCATTAAGGGTACTTAATTTACTTAATGTGAAATTCACATATGGAGATGATATTGAAAAGCATTTTTAACTAGAGCAATAAAAGGTAGGTTCAGAACCGTTTTTGAGCACCAACATGCTAACCAAGATTGAAATTGTCAATATTCCACACAAATGTGCTACTCAGATATAGGTTAGGAAAAAAATATACATAGCGTGCAGACAAGGCGCTATGTATAGCTTGACCACTGGCCCACTCATGAATTTTGAGCAAAATCATTGACCCACTTGAAGGACATATAACAACATACAACATAAGAGGCAGAATCGATGGGTAAACTTATTGTAGCTTAAGAAATCATCAAATAAAAGCTGCAACTTATATGTGGAAAAAACTGTATTGCACAACCATGTGAAGTGTTAAAATGAATGTCACTAGCACTGTGTCCAAGACCTGTCACAGTACCCCTAAGGAAGGTATACATGTTGGATTTGACGAGAATTAAAGAGGGTGGCACCGAGGAAGAAAAAGTGTAGTATACGAACTATTGGTCACTTCCTAGTCACTAGTGCCTTGCCCCCACATCTATTCAAAGCCACATTCCAAAATTTAAGAAATACTATTTTATTTCTCTTACTAAGGGGAAAGATGGAAATTTGACAAAAACAAACACTTGTCATGATAAATTTGTAACACATAATACCTCACAAATAAATTGATCGACCATTCGCATTGTCATTGAAACCTCTTCAGTTAAGGCATATTCTTCCTCCTTTAATCTGCAAGAACAACGGTTACAGAAATACAGGTATGAATGACTCTGCAACTACGCCAAGTAAATAGTTAGACAACCAAAACCATTTTGATAACCTTGTAATACATGCAGTAGCGGCATCAAATTCATCCTGGTGTGCCTTCAATTGTGCCTCCAGCTCACTTTCTTCAACCTGAAGTGAAATATGAATCAAAACACAAAAAGATAACACAAATTCCAATGATGCTACGAAACAATATACACAGACAATAACACGGAAAACTAAAGAAGCCGAAATTGACACCTATTCAAATACTAATTTCCCCCAATTCACAAAAATGCTAGTTGGCTAAAACTATGTCTCTTTAGAGAGAACACACTAAGAACTGGGCTGGTATCAGTTTTACAAATAGAAAATAAGATGCACCGACCCACACTGTTAGTTTAAATTTTGAGTTTTAAAATACAGTAAAATTTTAACTTCGTTAAGTTCTAGCAATTAATGACATCACAAGAGTTGCCAAAAAAAAAAATCAAAGAAAACAGAACCAGCATCAGTTAAACATACCAAGAAATAAAGGAAGTAAAAACTTTGCTACAGAGGAACTCCAGAAAATTTAAAACAAACCCTTCATTAACATAAATTTGGAGGTAGAAAAAACCTGAGTATTTTTAACATGTTGCTCTTGAAATTCATAAATTTGTTTCTCAAGCGAACTAACACGCTTGACCAATTTCTGGATATGATTTCTTTTGCGAGTATGTTCCTCTTCAAGCTCGTGTTTTGATTTAGAAACCTGAAAATATGAACGTCAGTAAGGAAATTTGAGAAAAGAGACCTGAAGGAGTAAATAGACAGCTTAAGCATGTGGAAATATTGTGGAAACTACGGTGGGAAACATTTACCAGCTTCGTAGACCTTTGAAGTGGAGGTGCAAAACATTATACTAGATAAACCAGCATAAGTTTTCGTTGTGCCATTCAATAAAGTGCACTCATTTTAAATATCAATAGAAAGTTTTAAAGTGGGCTAATGATGTGTATTTCAAGTATTTGTAAGACATTTGCTATCCTGAAACATTAATTAATATCTATAGCATAGAACGGAGAACTGCAGCATACCAAAGTAAGATCTTGTTGCAGCTCGTCCCTCAATCTCTGGAATTCTGATGTCTTTTCCATCATGTGATCAATTTGATTTCTCTTCTCTGCAAGGTGTTCCTTCAATTCCTTCACCTTACCCTGTAATACCAAACTTACAAAGCTGTTAAGCCTACCACAGATATCCTCAAAATTTGGAAATGAATTCATTGTTCCACAGGTGATTGAGTTCAAGTGAACCTAAATGTACCATGTGAGATGTCGCCAGCAACCATTTTCTACTGCAGATGGTGTTTATATCCAACTATGAGAACACATGAAGCAAAGTTTCTAAACAGTGCAACAGAGTAAAAACTTTTTTTCAGAAAGAATTTTTTGGAGTAATCTGGAAGACAGACATGTCATAATGACATACAAAGCAAACAGACAAGTAAAAGAATCTAGGACTCACCAATTGTCGATCGACTTTGGCTTGGCATGCAGGAATACGCTCTTTCAACTTCTCCAGCTTAGCAGCTTGTTCTTGGACCTTCCTGTTCGTATCATACACAATGGCCCAAGCCAGTTTCTTTCTTACCAGTTCTAACTGCTGAGATATTTCTTCAACATGTTCCATGCTCTTAATCTTCGCTTTCAACTCATTGAGCTCTTTCATTATGGGTCTTATTGATGACTCGTATTCCTCAACCTGGGCGTTAGCAGCATCCAGCTGATCGTTGATACTATGCAGCAGATCACTTACTTGTTGAAGAAGTGTGGCCTTGAAAAAAAACTGCAAGTCCAATATAAGCATTGTACATGAAAGATTCCGTCGATTTTAAAATAAGGCAATTCTGTAAGCATTGTACATTAAAGATTCCTTCGGACTTAAATAAAGGCAAGTCTGTGCGGATGACAGCAACTAATCATATACAGAAATACTATTGAAGAGAAACTTCATAAATATGATATGCAAATCATAATATGCCATTTTCATCAGTCAGAAAAGCATCAATTTACCCTGAATTTATCTTTGTCATTCCCCGAGTGCAAGAACTCTCGGCTTTTGTCTTGACTCATTATAACACATGGATTCTCCACATCAATCTGCATAATAGAAGCAAGTCATTAGCTTTAGCGGATCAATTAATAAAAAATATAAGACCAAACAGAGTATTAAATATTTAAGCAAATAATAGGTTTCACGCGGTAGAAGTCTAAAGGAACATACAATCTCGAGAAAGACTACCATGGTCTACATATATGAGCCTGTAGATGAAAATCACATGGAAGCTATATGTTAACCCATAAAGCCTTAATACTTAGGTGTTGTTTGCTTCTTCAACCCACATGCGTTTAGGTGTATTTTGCATGTCTCGGTCAGATTTTTGAAGAGGGTACTCAAAGTTTTAATAAGAATACTCGGTTACTAAAAATCTGACTGTATGAAGTGCTACAAGCATCTAAAGAACTTAAAAGTCCAATACATATAAATACATGAATCAGAATCAGACGCTTTGAACAGTACCTTAGGCAGACCTGCCATATCCGTATGTTCATTAGTTTTACCTTAATCATCTGATATATGCTAAATCATTCAAGTAGAATTTTAATCTCAAATGCCATACAGAAATCTATATAGCTAAAGCAGTCAGATAAGCACTTTATGAACTCTTGAGGTTCCACAAGTTTAAGAGGTGACAGCATACATTATGAATGCTCAGACAGCTAGACAATCAGCTGATTCACGACACATCATTTTACTGGTAATGAGTACTGTTTGTCTTATACCTAGGTAGTCCAGATGATCTTTGATATGCTATAATTGCTCACAGTAGTTGCCATTTTCCAGCTAAATCTCTTGCCAATAACAAACATACAACAAGTTCACGTCACAAGTAATAAAACTGTAAAGATGCCATTTTGATAGCATGGTAGCATTAAGTGAAAATACTCACATTAAAATGCTCTACAATTTCCATGACATCGGCTCTCCTTGAAGCAACCTTTTTTCCTGGTAAAACATACGACAGATAAGCTACAAACAAGTGTCCACTAGAAAAAGTACATACTTATGACCCTTCTGTTCCTAGGACCTCGGGGCAATAGACAAAGAACTTACAGTCTAGCAAGTAAGTTATATAGCAATGATTCTTGAATGCTTAGCTTAGTACAAAACACTCCAGCAAGGACCGAGAACGTATGTCAAAATGAGACTCAAGTAACGAATTACCTGTCCTAACATATACAGTTATTACTAAGCAATGAATGCATTGGTGATATCATCACACAAATTTGTAATCATTGTACTACAACCGCAATTAACCAATGGCAGTGGAACTCGAGCTTCTAAAGTACATGTAAGTTGTAACAATATATGAGCAACTAAAAACAAAAGACAAACATGTAACAAAAACAAACAGTAGAAGAACTCAATAAGCAATGAGGAATTTGTAAGAGATGCACAAGTCTGGCACTGGATACAACCTTGATGGTTTTTCAAGGCAATAGTGGAGCCACTGGATTCCGTGACTCTACGTTCGACAATAATGACATCGCCATAGATCTCTGGTTTAAAAGCCTCCTCTCCTTGATTTTTTATTTCAACGCAAACAAGAGCATAACTGCAGGCAAATATAACAATTATCAAATTAAAGCATTATTCAGTTGCAGATTGTGCGTGCCTGAATTAAGTAAGTGCTAAACCTAACAACATAGAGCAGTGAGCTCTAAAGAAGAGGTGATCAACATATACAACAAAAACACAAGGTCAGACAAAAAAAATAGATTTGAGATCAACAACAGTACGACAGCAACTGGGTTTGTTCCAAAATTCCAATTCGTACAAAACAAAGTTGTAGTCTAACAACCAAAAAAACACATCTTTTCCAGGTTCTTCCTATTACATCTCAAGCCTCCAGCTCGCAGTAAACACTACCATAATCATCATCTTCGATCCTGATGATTACTTCTTGATTCACACAAACTTCTTAGTAGCAATTTTTACTTCATATAATATTACCACTCCTGCAACTCAACATACTCATCTCTTCTATATAATTTCCTTAAACTGGTCTGTTGAAGTTAATTATACTTAAAAATGCGTTATTATGGCAACCTATTTCAACCTTAGTGACTTTCATGTTGAAAAACAATAAGCTTAGGATGATAAAGGAATTTACAACACTTTTATGGGCCTTACACTTATTTTTCTACAACTTTCTCTTATGACCTAGCTTTCACATTGAAGGATGGGCTTGTGTTCTAATTTTCCTCTTTTATGAGTCAAGATTACAGACCACCAACTAGAGTCAATCATCTTCTAGTTTCTTTATTCCATCTCTTGGTGTTCCTGGTTGTGACATTTGCCTAGTGAGCCATTTCTAACGATTTCCCCCAAAACAAATTGGAAACCCACATAAAACATACTAAAAACTGTGATGAAGGTACACAGTAGAAACAAAATGTTATTTTTCTTCACCTGCATCCAGTCTTTATAAAATCCTTCAATGTCGCAGCCCTTTGTGTTCCTTTCGCAGTAGAACCAAAAGCAACACACAAAGCAGTCAAAATAGCACTCTTCCCACCTGAAATCAAACAAAAAGTAAGAGTTTAAAAGCTTGATCAATATTAAAATAGAGAATTACCGACAAAAAAAAAGAAGAAAAACTAGGTCAAAAAGAAACTTACTTCCGTTTTGGCCAGTGATGAAATTAACACATTCGCCAAGTTCAATATCTAAGCTCGTATGACACATAAAATTCTCAACATGGATTTTCTTAATAATTCCAGCCATCAATGGATTAGGAAGAGGCCTTGGGATAGTATCGGGGTAACCAGAATCCCCCATTGTTTGATTTTGAAAAACCTTGAGAAACAGAGAGAACGGGAAACCCTAGAAGAAAGAGAAAAAAAGAATACAAACAGTGTTTTTAGTTTAGGTAACCCTCGCGATTTATTCCTAATTAGTCTATTAGTGGGAAGAAAGGCGGGAAAGTTAGATAGAGAAAGGACAGCTGTCGTTTAGTAGACTCGAGAATCGAGGGAATAGGGACTTTGGAATTTAGAGACTTCGAACTTGTTTGTTTGCAGCTGACTCGGCGTCTGAATCTGAGTCAACCCCTGACTCGGACCGAGTCAGCAGTCAGACCGTTTGTTTTCCATTTTGAGTCAGATCTGACTCGACCTTTGACTCAGACATAACCCCTGACTCGGACTCATTTGAGTCAGGTAACAAAATACCCCTGACTCATGGGACCAAACCACTGACTCACTTATTTCCGAGTCAGATGAGTCAGATCTGACTCAAAACAAACATATCGACTCAGATCCAGATGAGTCAGGTGATTTCACTCAGATCCAGATGATTCAGATCCAGACGACTCAGATGAGTCAGGAGTAAACAAACATGGTGTTCGTATAGATATAAGGCTAAAAGGTCGGTTCCTACCGTAACTTGTAAAACTGTGATTTTGCCATGCCAGGTGGATTGGTAAACTGTGCACGCCACTGTGGGGAAAAGAATAAGCGGTCGAGACTACACCGCTAGCGGTGTAATCTCGATCGTACACGGTTGATGCTCTACCGCCTTTAAATACCCTTGTTTCCTATCCCTTTTCATTCACAAAACAAAAATCCTTTCTTTCCTTTTCTAAAGAGCAGATCAGAACGATTTTTTAAAAATGAGTTCCAAAAAAGAAAACGAAAGGAAAATAAACCGGAAGAAAAAGGAAAATTTGTTGCAGATAGTGATATCGTATGGATTCAGGATAAAGAGCACGAGTTCGCTAATGTTAGGCAACTAGTTGGATCTGGTGTAACATCTATGCATTTATCTAACCATCCCGAGCGAGTTTTGTTACCTAAATTAAGAGGTGGGTGGTCTGAGCTAAGTGAAATTTATGAGTTACTCCCATAACCTGTTCAACAAACCTTGAGAAGATATCCTTGGCAGCGTTTATATTTCATGAAAGGCAAAAACCACAGGACTCAAATAGTGCGAGTTATTTGTGAACGTTGGTGGAACGCTGCAAATACCTTCTTTTTTCAAGGATTTTGAGTGTGGTAAGTTCTATTTATTCCATTCAATAGTTTAATTTTCAGTTCAGAAACAAATTTTAGTTCCACATACAAACTTTAATTTTATGACCATGTTGTTTTTAGGGTTCACACCGTTAGATTTGTATATGTTGACTGGAATAAAAAGTGAGGGTGATGTAGCACAATTTAACCAATTAAAGTGGATATCAGAAGGAAGATGAAAACAATTACTCCCCTTGTACTCAAATGATACTAGAGGAAAGCCAAATTTCAGACACATACACTCATTTGGATTAAGAGCGTCTGGGTTGAAGGCTTTTTTGGGCTGTTACAATGCCAAGGGGATAAACAGGGTTGAAGATTATCCCGAGCTTGAACGGATTTTTGTATTATGGATGTTAGGCCAAGTTTTTTCCCCCAATGCAAGCTCAATGTCATTAGTTGGTTTTCTGGAATCTTTATAAGATTTAAGTAAAGCGCCAAATTATGATTGGGGTTCTGTAATTTTAGCTGAGCTAATATGTCTCAGTGATTGCTCAATTATGAAGACTGATAGCTTAAATGCATTTTGGGTCGTGTTAGAGGTAAGAACTATTTATTATATCAATGTTATTTTTCAGTGGTGAAATGTACTAACACATCAATTTTTGTCAATGTTCTTTTTCAGTATTAGTGGTATACTTACTTTACGATCAGCGAACCTGATCTTCATGATAAACGATTAATATTTCCAGTCGTGTACAAGTACAGAGCTGATAATTAGATTGGCCAGATTAACGATGGTAAAAATGTTGTTGTTATGCAAAGGATGCAACAAATGTGCAGAACTAGTATCAACATTACGACAACGCCGTATACAGTAATAGATGAGTTCAATTCTAATTCGGCATAAGACATGCTTCGGTTAAGCCTTAAGCGACTTGTATTTTACAGTCCACTTAGTGGTCAGGGTATTTGGTACTACGGAGAAAGACATCTTTTTCAGTTACAAGGAAGAAAGGTAAAAGCAATCAACCCGTTTCCAACTTCAATTATTTCACATGATGATTCAATGAAGTTGATAAGTAATGGACAACCTTGGGAAGAAGCTGATGACTTGATCCAAGAACCAGAAAATGACTATGATTACTACAGTTGGTACCAAAAGGTATGCAAGCTAAGTATTGTTGTTCAACCACAAAACTTAGGTGGTGTTGACTTTCCAGCAAATGGCAATTTTCCACTTACCGGTCTTCAATCCCAACCCCCACCACAGACGGGCGAACCATGTACGTACCCTAGCACTCAAATGGGGTCACATATGCCTCAGATATTTTGGGAAGTCCAGACTTTATCACCGAGTGGAGATGTTATTACAGTTCAACTTACTAGATGGTGTGGATGCAACAAAAGAAGAGTATAGGAGCGAGTTGAACAAATTTTCGCATTTTACCAGACGATTCTAAAATTTTCACTTGAGTCAGATGCAGACTTTGAGGGACAGTATGAGTTATGAATTGCCTGAGACTCCGTTAGGGTTAAATTTTCAAATGCCCGGTGAAAGCAATACAAGAGTTCGTGCAAGTGGAGGTCGTGCAAGTAGAAGTCGTGCAAGTTGAAGTCGCGCAAGTTGAAGTCGCGCAAGTGGAAGTCGTGGAGGTCGTAGAAGTCGTCATGACCCTACGATGGAAGAGACTATGGTGGAAGAAACTCAGCAAGCAAACTTGGAAATGGAGACGGATTTTCATTCTACTCTTGGTTTCATTCCTCGAGGTCATGTAGTTACTCCTAGTGGTGCACACGTAAATTTGGATGCATTTAGGCAATCCTTAATTTATACCCCAACAAGTTCAGCATTTCACCGATTTCAAGCACCTCCAATGGGTCTGGTACCATTTCAAGGTTATGACTCACCTGATGCTACTCAACCACCATCTCAGAGTCAGAATAATGAATTTTCACAAGATCCAACAGGCTTGGGGGAATTTGTATTTAGTGGTAATCGTTAGTTTAAGAGTTTTGTTTAGTCGTTAATATGAATCGTGGTTTGTTTAAATCGTTAATGAAATTGCACTTTTGTTTGATAAATAATAATCTACATTTCAAGTTTTCTACATAACTTAAAATTGAGAACTTATATTAGAATTGATAAGCTAGATTAAATTGGGGCAACACTTTTAAGATTTCATAACAACTGGCATATCAGAACTTCTCTCCGTTGTCACAGAGCCACTTTGCACCACATCTTTGATCAATCTCTAACAGGGTTTCACCACTTCTCATGTTTCGAGCCTCTTCCCTTATCATACCAATATACTTGTTAACATTATTGGAAATTATGGAGAACCGAGCACTCAACACCATCGAATTTCCATTGTTGAGGTTCGTTGTTTATTCTTCAAATTTCATTAAAACGCGTCCCCAAAACGGAATAAGCCGCAATGCTCCACCAACGATTGGATAATTAGTGAAGAAAACATAATTCCTACAGATGCATTCATCTTCTAACGTGCTAAAATTTAGCTGTTGTGCAAATCTTTGATTTTCGGTCGCATGTTGCTCTTCGATGAATTGAGCCATAGACATGTTATGATCCATTGGAAAATCTAAGAAAATAGGAAGAAGGTGTGAATTAAAATGGTATAGGAATGTGGTATTTATAGGGGGAAATTTTATGGTCGTTGGATCAGATTCTACAGAGCGGCATAAACTAAGCCGGCCGGTCTAAAAGGAGCCGGCAGCGGTGTAGTTAACACCCGACGGTGTAGAATGGACCGAGCAGTAGAAACTCGACCGCTCGGTAGAAACTTGACCTGGCCTGGATAAATGGAAAATTTGCCACTTAGCCAGGCCAGTTTGCCACCTCCATAGTAGGTGCTTAAATGGAAAACATGAATGTTTGCCACCTCCATAGTAGGTACTTAAATGGCAAATATGAATGTTTGCCACACCCATAGGAAGGGGCATAACCCTATCGTCTTATAATCTAGCAGCTAGATTGGTCATCCACGTCAGTTAGGGCAACCTCCTTAGTCCTATGGTATTGCTAATCTAGCAGCAAGATTAGCAGTCCACGTCATCTGGGACCACTGTCAGCGCTGTTTGATTCAGCATTTTAAATTTCAGCCGTCAGATCAAATTTTGTGATTTTTGTGATTCGTGTGATTTTTGTGAGTTTTGTGAGCGTTGAACCATTCAGCATTGGGACCACTTTTTGAGCGCTGAATCATTCAGCGCTTTAATCTCACTGCTAGTTGAACTGCGATCACTTTCTAGGAGAGAGAAATAGACAAAAGTAGTATTAACTTTTTCCCCACACTTTTTTCATGATTTGCAACACTTTTTGGCCAATCTAGCAGCTCAATCTAGCCCATAGGAGTTAACTTAAGACGAAGTCTGAGTAGAGAATATCTTATCCGACCTGCGGTTTGGCGGGTGGATGCCGGATTCGCGTTTTAGTGGCAGTGGATGAACCAGAGTTTGAAAGAAATTTTGGTTAGGAAATGGGAATTCTGCCGATATGACTATAACACTCGTCGGGTAGTAAAGTCATTAGGTGATGATATCAATGTTCTGAGTTCGAAATTCGTCGGCACCAAATTTTATACTAACAAAAATAAAAGAAAATAAATTCTTGTTGCACCAAGTAAACCAAAATGTCTACTGTACATTGACGGGGTGTACCTAAACCGCACTAAGTAAAACCAAATGTCTATTGCACATTGACGGAGTGTACCTAAACCGCATCAAGTAAAACCAAATGTTTAATGCACATTGATAGGGTGTACCTAAACTACATAAAAAATATCGTTGGAGGACGGGTACCTCATTCATGACAAAAGTAGTGATTCAATATCTTTCCTCTCCCCTAACCATGCAACATTAGCTAGTGTTACACTCATCTACAAACTCTACAAACTAAAGGTGTATAGATTGTGATGCGCTCTCGTGTATCACTGACTTTCTTAATATGCATATACTACATACTGTTACAAACGGATCATTGAATAACGCATAGAGTAGGAACCTCAGTGATGAGACGCGGTGTGCTCTCATGAGGCTAGCTTTGACCCAGTGATATTATCCATATCTCTTTTCTTGAACAACCTTCCAAATGAATTCTCCACATCCTGATTGGAATGTATGCTTTCGAGCCTGATTTTTCCTAAAAATCTTGGTGAGACATCTTGCTGAAAATGCATTATTCGCCAACTTTGGATTTGCATATAATTTTGTTGTCAACGATATACATACGGTAAGAGCAGTTCCTATGGAATGAACAAATCAGCAAGTTTGTTCATTTTGCTCCCACTATGGACTCAACAAACATGAAAAATTGATGTTCAAACCAACAAATTTGTTGGTTTTTTCATTGAGTTGGAGGATGTAGCGAGCGTTTGATGATAGGCTGATGTGATTTGTAGATAGTGGTAAAAGTGGTTCGATTCTCAGACTTGTGAAGGATATTAATTAGACTTAAATTCTAATATTAAAATAGAAAACTCACTAAAAATTATAGCAAACTCAATCAAAGTTGATATCAATATTAAAAGAACACTGAGGCTAAAATTCCACTATTTTCCAAATTCAAAGTGATTTAATCCAATATTTATATTCATGCAATTTTCTTGTTCAATTTGATTCTTACTATTGCAACAAGTAGATTTTCTAAAGCAATAATTGTAAATACCAAGCATGAAGCATCAAGAGTCTATAAACTAAGCATACTCCATCAAAATAGATCACAATCACTCAAATAAAAATCATATTCAATAATAGTCCAAGGAAAATAATCATAATAATAATTGCAATAAATTAAATTAAATAGATTGTACCGCTTTTTGTTGGAAAAATAGCTTCCTCTATCGCCTCAGCAATGGGGTTTAGCTCCTCATATCAAAAACATGTTCAAAATAATAAATCATGGCTCAAAAGGTGGTTTTATTGAAGAGAATATATAAAACAGCAGCTCTGCAACGGTGTATAGATGTTACAGAAGTCACCGTTACAGTTGGTGTTGCAATACTGAAGATATACGTTACTAATCAACTGTTACAGGATCAGAAATTTAAGACCCTAGAATACGACTGTCCTGCACAGCTTAATGTTCTTCAGCTGTTAAACAACGACACTGTTCTGCGACTGTTTCCCGTGCGTCAATGTTCTTCGCGTTCTTCCTCTTCAGCAGCAGCAGCAGCAGAAACAGAGTTTGGTAAAGCTCTGATTTCTTCTTCATTGGCTCTCCTTAGGTCCCCAAACTCTCGACACCCTTTCTATATGACCCAAACAATCTATTTATATCAAAAATACCGATTAAATCTCTCCCAAATCTTCCAAAATCTCTTTCCTTCTCTTCACGGCAAAGTTGGGGCAATTTCTTGTTTTAGAATTTCTACGCGTTTCTGAGCTTTCCTTTTTATTCTAAACTCTTCCTTAGATAGATACAAATCTTTGGGAAGGTTTACAACACTTTAATCTCTCTAAAATTCCCTAAAACAGGTCACACACGTGACTTTCCATATTTTCTGTTATGATAAAAATACGTCAATTGAGCCCAGTCTAATCGATTTCAACACCCATATCATATTCCTAGACCCATAAGGAGTCTATCCTATGAAAATCAGAGGTTTAATCGACCTCAAACTCCTTCAAATCAAGAACCCTAAATCTGCCAGAACTGTATCTACTTTCCCGCCTTTTGAATTTCAAATGTTGAATATGGTTGCCCCTTATCCAGAGTAGGGGTGCGATTAGCAGCTGCCTGGAAATGGGATGCCCCTTAGTAATTAGGTTACCCCTTATCCAAAGTGAGAGTCCGAATAGCAAATGTCCTCCGGGTGCTTTCCGACAACTTTTCGAGCCAATTTTTTCCAAAAATGTTTATTGGCCAAAAATACCTACAAATAAATAAAACACCATAATAAGTACAAAATGAGCCCTAACAATATATATGATCGAGACAAATCAGACACAAAAATGTGTCTATCAAATACCTCCAAACCTATTATTTGCTAGTCCTCGAGCAAAAATAAAACCAAAAATAAAATCTTAACTCACTGTCGCAGGCATCGTTGATTGCAGCCATTTAGCGTATGCAATAAGCCGTTAAACCCTTAGGTGTCCCTAGTGGCGGAGTGTTGTCTCCGGAGGGCTTACCAGAGGTATACCCACAAAACCTTTATACTCCAGACCCTAGCTATCTACATAGAACCTTGGAAGGCACTAAAGAATCTCCTTGGTTGGCATACTTATTGACTACAGGAGGAAGTACCCTGATGCGAAATTCCAATTGTTGTACACGAGTTTGCACTCAAGCATACTAAAATTCATATATAAGTGACAGAGATATACTCAAATATTTGCACTATGGACATCAATATCCGGATTCGAAACTAATCACATGGATAGATCAATAAGATGGGTATAGAGAAAAACATAGATGGTTTTGATATTTACTAGGTGAACGGTGTTTCTCATATCTGTCTGAAGGCCTCCGCCAAAATGAACCTATCCTAATGGATTGAGATACCGGTATGACTAATATCAACACACTGGCATATACAAGGGTACCAGTGGTCGATAATCCTAACTCTAGGTCAACACAACTGGCATATACAAGGGCTCCAGTGGTCGACTTTATTGAATTTATTCCAGTTTGTCTGATGGTCTGGTCTCTTTTTCTTCTTCTTCTTCTTTTTTTTTTTTTTTT